>NC_142012.1:54100553-54400553 GCF_049901735.1 Notechis scutatus
CTTTTCCCCCCTCCTGACAATCAGCTGTTCCGATGATCAGCTGTGCCAGGATTCCCCTTGCTGTCTTTATTGCTTCGACCAGGAGGCTTCCCTGAGGTCCAGGAAGGCAAAAAATGGAAGGGGAAGGGTGCAGTTCCCCCCTGCCCCCCCCACTCCATTTTTGCCTTCCTGAGAGCAAAAATCCCCCCAGGAGGCTTCCCTGGGGCCCAGAAGCCCCCCCCCCCCAAAAAGGGGGGGAAAGGTGACTGCAAAAAAAAAGAAGCCCACAGAACCAGTTGTTAAAAAATTTGAATCCCACCCCTGGATTGGAAGCAGTATTACCTGCAGTAAAAGCTACCCTGAAAATAACTAAAATTATCCTGATTACTGCACCTCTGTTCACGTATAATGTCCTGTCAGTGTGATGACACCAAACATCCGCTCGGATAGGCAGCGGAAGAATCTCAAAAAATTGCAGGGTTTGCCGCAACTAGTTTCCTGATTTTATAAAACATTAATTCAGGCACAGATTTTATAAACATTAATTCAGGCACAGACTTTCGGGAACACAATTGAAGTGAGAGAATGAATCTTTCCTTCCTTCCGAGACGAAAGAAATGCCCGAAGGAAGAACAAGCTTGAGGTCATATTGACGTTCTTAAATATTGACATGTTTATCTTGAAACAAAAAGAATGTGTGAGATCAGCAAAGCTGCCATAATCTGAAATGAGAATTTACCACCTCAGAATTATGCATTTAGGATTCCTTCCTTTAGCTTGAATTCTAGATCAGCTATGTTTTGGGGGGGGCTCATCTCAACATTTCTAGAAGGTTAAGGAAGGACAAACTAAAAAGAAAACTTTTCAGTAGACACACAAGATTTGTCAAGGGATGAATTACAACTAAAATATAGTACTGTTGTAATTAATTCACGATCTGCTTGGCTTTCTGGTAAAATTGATGGTGCAATTAGACCAGCCAAGAAAGCAGATTTTTTCTCTCTAAGAAATGTAGAGAAATTATTGCAAGAAATACATTTCATGTGCAAAGACTGGATAGAAGCATTGTTTGTCCTCTTCCCACTCTCCTCTTTCTTTCACCTTCCTTTTCCTGCTATGATTTGCTGTGCCTTCCTTTCTTAGGACAAAATCTCTCCCTGCCATACCTTGATCAGGTTATGTCCTACCACGTAAGCGGCACCTTCACGCCTCTTCCCGGGGGCATGGAGCCCCGTGCAGTATCCATGCCAAGCAATGAGATAAGGGTTGTGCATTGTAATCCAGTACTTCACACGATCACCGAAGGCTTGGAAGCAAAATGTGGCATAATCGTTGAAGATGTCCACGAGGCAGTCGTTTTCCCAGCCTCCGTATCTTTCCTGCAAGTCCCATGGCAAGTCCCAGTGGTAGAGAGTGAGGACGGGCTCAATACCTCTGTGGACGAGACCGTCTAGGAGACGGTTGTAATAGCGGAGTCCTTTCTCATTGACAGCTGTCACCAACCCTGTGGGAAAGAGCCTGGGCCACGAAATGGAAAAGTGGTACGAAGAAACTCCCAAAAAACTCAAAGCCGTTAAATCTTTTTCCAGGAAGGTGTAGCTGTCACCCCAGTCCTCTGTCCTGTAAGCATGCCTGATGTTTGAATGGAGGAAGTGCTCCCATATGGAGGGACCTCTCCCATCCTTCTGCTGACCCCCCTCCACCTGAAAGGCACTGGTTCCCACTCCCCAGAGGAAATTGGGGGGGAACGTGTCATGCAGAAACAGCTGAGTTTCATTCATAGGACTTAAGTGGGGATCCTTTTCCCACGCAGAAACGCCATCCCTGCGAAATCCAGAAACGGACTGTAGGAAAACGAAAGCCCACCAACCTACGGGACCTTTCAGATGCCAGCCAGCCATTCTACTATATCTGTGGAGCAGATGTTAAAAGTCACACTCCTCTTTAGAGGCTGCCAAAAATTGATTCCTGGATTCCTGTGGCATACCTTGTCTTGCTCGCTCTCTGGTCCCTGGAGTGTCTTATCAAAGCTTCGGTTAAAAAATAAAATAAAAGCTTGTGATTACAGAAGCCCTGTTAATAATTAGCCTGAACTACAGGACTTAGGATCAGTCAGGAGAGGCAAGGCGATCTCTTGTTTGCTCTGCTTCTTATGGCCGCTGGGGAACGCTGGTGGGGTGGGTGTGATCCTGAACGCTTTCCCAATTTATAGCCGCTTCTGAAGCTGTGAATCAGAGCTTCAGCTTGTCAGAGGATGCTAACTGTTGATTTGATTATATTCAAAGGGAATAGAAAGTAATTGTATTTGAGACACAATGGCCTCGAGTCAGGAATCAGATGCCACTTTTTAAACCTACGCTCAGCCGGGGGAAAAGGGCAGAGCGAAAGCTGCAACGGATAACAACAATAAAAAAACCAAACCACCTCTTCAGCTCTTGAGGTTCATCACGTACAAGTTTTTGTTAGCAGCTGTTCGTAGACTCTGGATGTTGGCAATGTTCGTGGCCTTGGCAACTTCTACACAAAAGCAGATGGGTTTTGGTATTGTCAGGATGCTGTCAATTGGTTTGGATGTATGTATGAATGCACCTCAAACCAAGCCACTCTTCGTTTTTCCCCCCTGGTCTTCAGACAAAGCAGAAAAAATGTTCTTTTAAAATCCGATATCGGATGAACATTTGAACATTTTTGCTGATTTGTAAGTGATGTTATTGATTTTTGCGATATGTTTGTTTATTTGTCAAATATATGATAGAGCCAGTTTGGTGTGGTGGCTAAGGTGGGGGCTTAAAAACCAGAAGAATGCGAGTTCTAATCCTACCTAGCCACAAAAGTCATTTGGATGACTTTGGGCATAAAGCCACCTGACTCATGAAGAACCTGGGCGATGTATAACATTAAAAACAACAGGAAATTCAGAAAACAACTCCACAGATTACAACCTAAAAGTATAAACAGATGTTACAACTTTGCTTGTCCATTACTCTGGAAAATTAATTCCAGAAAGATGGGTATCTGCTAAAGTGGAGGTGTAGGAATGTGTTTTAAAATGTCTGTCACAGATTTTATCAACGTACCTCCTCGCCTATAGTTCTATCCTTTACAAAAAAAGAGAAATAATGGAACAGAAATATACAATTGTTTCCCACAAGGACGTGTTTTCCAGCATGCCTGCTGTCAGAACTTGTGGGTGTTTCATCACTGGAGTTTTTTAAGAGAATAGACAGCCACTTGTCTGAAATAGTATAAGGTCTCCTTTTTTGAGTAAAGGGTTGGACTAGGACAGGGGTCTCCAACCTTGGCAACTTTAAGACTTGTGGACATCAACTCCCAGAATTCCCCAGCCAGCAAAGCAAAGCTGGCTGGGGACCTCTGGGAGTTGAAGTCCACCAGGCTTAAAGTTGCCAAGGTTGGAGACCCCTGGATTAGGAGACCTCAAAGGTCCCTTCCAGCTCTATTCTGATTGAACAGGCAGCCTTCCACTCTATCTTTTGAGCTCCTCTACTGTTGTGGTTAAGCATAATAGGGCTTACTATATTGTGGGAGTTCCCTTGTTAGAAAATCTTTGGGCCCCCGAGACCCAAGATATTTCACATCATCTCCAGAGTGAGAGATACAAAAGCAGAAATAATCTCTCTCTTCCTTCCCCCCCAACCATCCAAGGATCGAATAGCAAACTTTGCAAATAGAACCATAAATCAAATTTTCTGCTTTATCAGTGTCAACTATAATGTTTTTATCTCCTCTCTTTTTTGAATATAGAACAATTGAATCTGCTCCAGTTCCTGTTTCATGTTGCAAATGAGGTTAATGAATACCTTTTTAATAAATATCTTGAATGGGAACTGGACCTCACCATGTTGTGGTTCAACACAGCACAAAATCATGAAGAGCGTGTGTGTGCGTGTTTGTGTGTGAGACAGCTATACATAGTGATAAGGGGAGTCCTCGACTTATAGCTATTCATTTAGTCACCATTCAAAGTTACCACGGCATTGAAAAAAGTGACAGGACCGTTTTTCACACACTTTCCCCAGCTCTTCTGCAACTTCAGCTCACCCAGCCCAAAGGACTTCAGGTTCCTCCTTACACGTCAAAAGATGACCAAGTGGCTTCCTCCAGGGCTGGGATTCAAAAATTTCAGCAATTGGTTCTCTGCCCGGTTCCTGGGTGGGCATGGCCATGATGGGCGTGGCCTAGTCAGCCTCCTGCACCACGGCAGAGGGGGTCGTTTTTCCCTTCCCAGGCTCTGGAGGCTTTCTTCAAACTTCCAGGAGGGCGAAAATGGTCTCCCCAGGCTCTGGAGACCCTCTGGAGGCTGGAAATGGGCCCATTTCTGGTCTTCCGGAACTTCCAGGAGGTCCGTTTTTCGCCCTCCTTGAGCCTCTGCGTGGGCCCTGCACTTATCTCCATCCAAAATGGGCCACGTGGGGACTCCTGGGAGGGGAGGGGCGAGGTGGGGTGGGAGGGGCCAGCCCGAGGTAGGGTTTGCAGGTTCACCAACTGGGAAGAATCCTAGCTAGAGGATCACCCGAACCTATGCGAGCCCACAGCAGCCCACCCCTGGCTTCCTCCCAAGATTGGTTAATATAACTGATCCTAGTTTAATACAATTACTTTGGAGGGACTGTCAAGGCAGCAGGCTAGGAACTAGGAGAGTGTGAATTCTAGTCCTTCTTTGGTCTAGAACAGGGGTCCCCAACCACGGTCCGCGGACCGCACCGGTCCGTGGAACAACTCCTACCGGGTCGCGGCTTGTTGGCGCCACCATCTTTTTCATGAAAAAGTGCTTCGGTGAGCTTTTCCGGTAGAAAGCTCACCGAAGCACGCTTTCATCAAAAAGATGGCGGCCTAGTGCTTCGTGAGCTTTCCGGTAGAAAGCCATTTCTACCGGAAAGCTCACAGCGCAGCTGCGCCGCCTTATCTTTTGATGAAAACGTAAGCTTCGTGAGGTCACCGGAAGCACTTTTTCATCAAAAAGATGGCGGCCCAGCTGATGCCTGTACCGGGCCGCGGCCCAGCTGATGCCGGTACCGGGCGCGGCGTAAAAAGCGTTGGGGATCACTGGTCTAGAATGATTCACTTGACCAACCTGGACTATCTCCAGCAGAAGACCTGACCACAAAGCAACCAATGATTTCACCCAAGGAGTTTCATGTGGATATGAACCAGAAAAGGAGAGGTGGCCAAACCTTGCAGGGCTGAAGAGAGGAATTCAAGGACGGAAGCCATCATTTCTCCCCAACTATCGATACCGGTTTAAATCATTCACGAAAAGGAGGATCGTTACTACAAATCAGTGTCTGCTTCTTTCCAACCAGGTTGCAAAACAGGCCATGGTGGACAGCATCATGTCCCTCTTTCTCTCTCTATTACTCTCTTTCAGCTTTGGGAAGAGGACGGCGGCCAAACCACATCCAAAACCTTACCAAAAAAAATATGCAGAAGCCAAGAATCACCAGAAGGCTCACATATTTATCTCGTTTTAACAATGTTTATCAGGGATGCCCAATACTCCCAGAATCCCCAGCCAGTTTTGCTTTGAACTAAGCCAGGCGGTGTCAAACTCGCATCGCCACATGACATATCGCGACTTTTTTTCCCCTTCACTAAACAGTGCATGATGCATCTGGCCAGCGGGCCGTGAGTTTGACAGCCCTGAGCTAAGCAATGAATCCTGAGTTGAAGTCATAGAATAACAGAGTTGGAAGGGACCTACTCCAACCCCCTGCTCGAGCCTCTGCCTAGGATCGAACTCACAGCCTCTCGATTGTGAGGTGAGAGCTCCACCTCTAAGCCACCGGAACTGCATCAATCTTAAAGATCTTTAAATCTTAAAGTGGCTACCATTGGACATCCCTGATATCTATATATCTATATCTGTCTGTCTACATATATATAGGTATACCAATATAGGCAGACACATATACATACATATATATGTATACACATACATGTGTACATGTATATGTATGTATGTATGTATATGCATGTAGGTGTGTGTGTGTGTGTATACGTATTTATCTCTACCTACCTACCCATATACCTCGAGTCGCCATGGGCGAATAGGCAGCAATATAAATTAAATATAGATATACCAATAGATGAGATATAGACAGATAGACAGATATACATACATATTTATGTATACACACTTGTGTGTGTGTATATATGTTTATGTGTGTGTGTGTGTATGCATCTATCTCTATCTCATCTACCTACCTACCTATTATCGGTTTAGGCATACGGATAGATGATATAGAGACATAGACAGACAGACAGACAGACAGACAGACACACACACACACACATATATGTATACACGTGTGTGTGTGTATGTATGGTATTCAGCTTTGTTCGGAGTATTTTCCCACGTTGTTATAGTTGTGCTTTTAACTTTAAAAGCACAACTATAACGATGGGAAAATACCCAAACAAAGCTGAATACCATACATATAAATACCAGCGAAAACTTAAGAAAACGAGAGAGTGAGTGTGTGTGTAACTATCTCTATCTTATCTATCATCTATCTATCCAGTCTGCACAATCTAGTCTGTCTATCCATCTCTCTCTCTCTCTCCTTCTCTCTTTTTAAAAATCTGGGATATATTTTATTCTATTCTATAAAATACTTAGTGGTTTTCTAATGTTGCACCTCCAGGGGAAGTGCAAGCCCTGGGTGACGGTCAAGGTCCGGAACTGCATCAATCTTAAAGATCTTTAAATCTTAAAGTGGAAAGGCAACGGTGGAGCCTCGTTAGGCCCGGAACATACCATTGGACATCCCTGATATCTATATATCTGTCTGTCTACATCAGGGGTGGGCAAACTTTTTGGCTCGGGGGCCCCATTGACTTTTAAAATTTGACAGACGGGCCGGGTCAGCACAAGATTTTTGGGAATTGCCCCCTTTCCCCCCTCTTCTCCTCCTTCCCCTCCCTCGGAGGCCCCCTGAGTCAGAAGTTGCTACCGCCGGTGCGGCTCCGTGCGGCTCCAGTCCCCGTTGCCTCGGGAAGGAAAGGCAAAAAGGAAGAGCCGCGGCGGTGCTTTTGCAACGGAGCAGCGGCACCGGAGGCTCAGGCTCAGCGGCTCCTGGTTTTGCCTTTTCCTTCCCAAGGCAACGCGGGACTGGAGCCGCACGGAGCTGCGCCGGCGGTAGCAACTCCTGACAGCCCCAGCCGGACACCTGAGCGAAGCCCGGGCGAAACTGCCTGTTGCTGCTGCCGGAGCACTGCCGGTCACCTCCTCCAAGCAGCCTGCCCGCCCGCCGGGCTTCCCCTCTGCCACGCGCGGCTCGGGGCCAGCGCGAGCGCCCGCGAGTTAAAAGGAAGCTGAAAGTTGCTGGGAATTTGCTCGGGTGCTGGGAGCAGGCTTTTAAAGTGCCGCCCGAGCAAAGTTTAAGCAGCCCGCCCGCCGGGCGGAACCCTTCCCGCTCCTCGGCGGGAAAACGCTCCAGCCTGCAAACTTTGCCTTTGCAAAGCCCTGAAGCCTCGGAAAACCGAGCAACTTCCCGCAACTTTCGGCTTCGTTTTAACTCACGGGCGCTCGCGCGCCGCCCAGTCGCACGGCGGAGGGGAAGCCCGAGCGCCGCCAGGTCGCCTCCTCCAAGCAGCCCGCCTGCCCACCCGCCCGCCGGGCTTCCCCTCCGCCACGCGGCTCGGGGCCAGGCGCGAGCGCCCGCGAGTTAAAACGAAGCGGAAAGTTGCTGGGAAGTTGCTCGGGTGCTGGGAGCAGGCTTTAAAGTGCCGCCCGAGCAGGACCGCAGAGCCGGGAAACGGGGCACCAAGGCAGGGCAAGGCTCCACCAGCAGCGGCCTAGCTTTAGGTGGCTCCAAGCAGCCCGCCCGCCCGCCAGGTGGAACCCTTCCCGCTCCTCGGCGGGAAGACGCTCCAGCCTGCAAGCTTTGCCTTTGCAAAGTTTAAGCCTGGAAGCCCCGGAAAAAAAAGGGGATCGGCGGGACTCACCTTCGGAGAGGTCGCACTCAAGGTGATTTCAAACTCCCAGCTGAGGCCTTTGCAAATTTCTTTTCTTTCCTACCCCTAGATCGCTCCGCACTGTTTTGCAGCTTTGGGGGCCACGCGGCACAGCGATTTTTTTTCAGGGGCGGGCCGGATTGGACAGACCAATGGCAGCGATTTTTTTTCAGGGGCGGGCCGGATTGGACAGACCAATGGCAGCGATTTTTTTTCAGGGGCGGGCCGCATTGGACAGACCAACGGGCCAGATGTGGCCCGCGGGCCGTAGTTTGCCCACCCCTGGTCTACATATACATAGGTATACCAATATAGACAGACACATATACATATATATGTATACACATACAGGTGTACATGTTTATATATATGTATATGTATGTAGGGGTGTGTGTGTGTGTATACGTATTTATCTCTACCTACCTACCCATATACCTCGAGTCGCCATGGTCGAATAGGCAGCAATATAAATTAAATAAATAAATATAGGTATACCAATAGATGAGATAGAGACAGATAGACAGATATACATACATATTTATGTATACATACTTGTGTGTGTGTGTGTGTATATACATACATATATACATATACATATACATATACATATACATATACATATACATATACATATATATATATATATATATATATGTATGGTGTTGACTTAGTTCGGGTATTTTCCACGTCATCTTTTAAAGTTGTAGCAACGTTTCAGCAGAATCTCATCTGCCATCATCAGGCTTCTGTATTGTGTCCGTCTGTGGGTCCGTCTGTGGGACACAATACAGAAGCCTGATGATGGCAGATGAGATTCTGCTGAAACGTTGCTACAACTTTAAAAGAACTACAATGACGGGAAAATACCGAACCAAGCCGAACACCATACATGTAAGTACCAGCGAAAACTTAAGAAAACATATATATATATATATATATATATATATATATATATATATATATATATATATATATATATATATATATATATATATATATATATATATATATATATATATATATATATATATATAGTTTGTGTGTGTGTGTGTGTGTGTATGCATCTATATCTTATCTACCTACCTACCTATTATCGGTTTAGGCATACGGATAGATGATATAGACACAGAGACAGACAACACACACACACACGTGTGTGTGTGTGTGTGTGTGTGTGTGTGTGTGTGTGTAACTATCTCTATCTTATCTATCATCTATCTATCCAGTCTGCACAATCCAGTCTGTCTGTCTATCTATCTCTCTCTTTCTCCCTCTCTCCCTCTTTCTTTTTAAAAATCTGGGATATATTTTATTTTATTCTATAAAATACTTAGTGGTTTTCTAATGTTGCACCTCCAGGGAAGTGCAGGCCCTGGGTGACGGTCAAAGTCCGGATTTGAAGAGAGCCACGCCATCTTGGCTGCACTACCTCATCCGGCACCCCCAGCCCAACGTCTCCGCCCTCTGGCGGTGGCCCGGAGAACGTCGGCTGCCTTTTCTTCACCTCCCTTCCTCCCATCCCGGCCCACTTTCCTCACGGGCGGGAGTCGAAAGAGGATACTGGGGCGGGCGGAGAGGCCTGAAACCACGGGAACCTCAAGTTTTACCTCAGGGGGACGCGAGGCCGAGCGTGAGCGAGCGCAGTGACGCCATCAGCGCGCGCACGCAGCCGGGCCTTTGGCGCCAAGATGGCCGCGCGGCGGCGGGAAGCGTCGTGAAAGGCAACGGTGGAGCCTCGTTAGGCCCGGAACATGGTGAGGGAGCCCGTGGCTGGCTTGCTCGCCCGAGGCCTGGCCCTCGGGATCGGTCAGGGGTGTCTCGGGAGCCAGGGTTGGCCAGCTGAAAGAGGGGGAAGGGAGCTCTCGTGGCTCTGTTTCCCTCTCTTTCTCTTGTTTTTATTCCGCTGAAATTTCATATTATTTCAGGCTCCGAGCCAGGAGAGATTTGAGTTTCGGTCCTAGCAGGGATAGAAAGTCAAGCCACCTTTCCTAACATCAATCCATGTATCTACTTTTTTGTACGTTAGATCTGCTTGAGAAGGGGGTTGGGCTGGAAGACCTCTTAGGGACCCTTCCAATTCTGATATTTTGTATTGCCCCCCCCGCTTTTTTTGGGGGGGGGGACTTTGTATAAGACGCTTGGTGGCTGGGGAATTCTGGGAGTTGGAAGTCCACAGGCCTTAAAAGTCAAGTATCTGTGTCCTAAAATTACAGGAAGTCCTCGGTTTACGACCACACTGGAGCCCAGCATTGAGGTTCTTAAGCAAAAAGTTTGTTAAGTGAGCTTTGCCCCCATTTAATGACTTTTCTTGCCCGGTTAAGTGAATCACTGCAGTTGATAAGTGAATAACCCGGTTGTTAAGTGAATCTGGCTTCCCCATTGACTTTGATTGTCTGAAGGTCGCAAAATCGGATTACGTGATCCCTGGGGACACTGCACCTGTCATAAATAAGAATCAATTGTCAAGCATCTGAATTTTGATCATTGTGACCACATGGATGCTGCAGTGGTAGTAAGTGTGTAAAAAAGTCATAAGTCACATTTTTCAGTGCCGTTGTAACTTTGAACAGTCACTAAATGAAAACTGTTATAAATTGAGGACAGCCTATAATTTAGGATAGCCCCCTCCCCTCATAGTGATATATTTTCTATCTGCATAAATATGTGCCCCATTCGCCTTATTTATAAGGATAGTGCATATCAGTGCTGTTCTCATTGCCTTTAAAAATACTAAAATTGCACAAACACAGAAAGGCAATTTGCAATTTTTTAATTGCAAATCAGAGCTTGTTGGAATTTCTTACTTGGTCAGTTTCAGCCATTTGGGTTTATTTAATGGCTGCAAATTGGAAGTATTTGTCAGTATGAAGAGCTAAATTTTGCCTACATTTAGCTTTTATAGCAATTTTATAGCAATTTTATAGCAAATTTTGCCTACTTTTGCTTTTATAGCAATTTGTAAGGAATGATTATTGTCTCCCTTGTTATTCTAAAATAACTTACCCAAACAGTTTTTAGGATGAGGGCAGTTGTCCTCAATAGTCCGTGTTTCCTTCAGTTGATGGTCAGTTTAATGGATAAAAAGACCTCCTCCTTACAGAGAATGGGGGGGAAATGATCACAAATGCCTTGGAATTTAAAATGAGTACAAATCTGTGTTTGGAAGTGGCTTGTTTGTTGCTTTTGAGATGTTAGCATGAGAAACGTTGCAAACTTGGCGTGTCAAACCTTGTTTTTCTCTAGTTATTCTCCATGCATCAGTTAACAATAATTGTCTGGGTTCAGAAGGCTGTAGGGTAAGGATACAGACTGTTATTTATTTTATTTTGTCACGCGATTATAAGATAACAGGTATAAGTATAAACATAGTTATGAATACATGAAATGGATACTTATAAGAAAGAAAGAAAAAAAAAGAAACAATAGGACAGGGACAGTAGGCACGTTGGTGCACTTATGCATGCCCCCATCAGTGTCTATCAGTACCAATAGATTAGATCTTCAATTGCATGCATTTTTAGGAGCAAGTCCTTGTGCATCCAGTAGGAATGACTTTTTTGGTAAACATGACTGTTAACATTTTTGCAGATACAATAACTGTATGCTGTATTAAATATAGATAGTGGTTTCACAACCTTTGTCTCTTCCATTAGGAAGCTAGCAACCTCCAAGAAAGGCTGGTAGTCTAAAAGTTTAGATTTGTACGATGTGTTGATATTCTAAATTCTCAGTTTGATATGCTTTGTGCATTTGTATGTAATCGGTTGAGAAAGGGTGCTCATGATGTCAAGAAACTAAACTCTACTATAGTAGCAAACTGAGCACAGGATCAAGCTTATGATTCTGCTGTGTTAGTGGCCCATTTTATGTAATACAGAACACAAAGCATTATTGTGCCTATTTTGCATCTGGAAAAGATTAAACTGCAATGTAGCATACATTTTTATCCAGCTTTTTAAAAATCAACCATGTAGGAAAGTGGATATTTTCTCTTTGTTTTAGAATAATTATAATTTATCTGATACCTACTTCAATTTCCAGTACTTTATTTTTGTCTATTGAGTAATATTTGGAAAGGGCTTCTTTCCTCTTACCAAAACATTTAGTTTTTCTCTCTGTATTTGTAAATACAGATGTATGCCAAAGCACACACTTCTTGGCTTCACTAGTGCACATTTCTGTAATCTTGTCTTTGCGCTTTGATAAAATTGGTAAAATCAGGAGAAATTGCTAAAACGTTTCTCAAACTTTGACAATTTCAACCAGGGCTAAATGACCATCTGCATAAGATATGAAATATATAATTGGTTATGAAAATGCAGTTAAATCTCTTTATAAGATAATATAGTCTAGCACCTAAGATAAATAAATATTACCATTTTTTATCATCAGCTGAAATGCATGTAGTTACCATAAAATGCAATGGATAGCTAGGCATTTTAACTGAGTGGCAGCAGATGCTTGAATCATATTTCAGCACTTTAATATGTACATATTGATTTGGAAGTATTAGAATTATTACTCTGCTTTTGAAGTAGAATGATAATTAAGGAGATTTGTTGGCCTATGTGACATAGCATTCACAGTTTGCAGAAGCCATGGAGAATAAAACTATATTAAACTATACTTTAATATGTGGCAAGTTACACTCTGGAAATGCATATATTTGTGTTTCCATGCAACTCTTTCCATGTCTTGAAATTTTTCACAAGGAGCTGTTGTAATATGTCTTCCTAATTATTTGCTTTCTGTGTGAAATTAATGAGTCTATCTTTGAACCTGTGTTTTTCAATTATGAACTGAAATAGTACTGACTGTTTTACTGTTTGATTAGCTGCTTATCTGTATAGCCCAGTCCTAATTTTGTTGAATCCAATGGAATAATTCCTCAGCAAACAAATTAGTTGGAAATAAGTAATAAGTTTCAGTAATATTTTTGTTACTGATTTTACTTATCAAAATACTGAACTGAAAAGATATTGAATAATTATTGCACCCCTAAAACAAAAAGTCCCAAAATATGTTATGTTAATTAAATATCCTAAACATAAAATACCCTTTCTAATTAACAGAAAAAATATATATACAATAATTAATACTTTTACAGATTTAATTCCATTGTCAAGCTTATTAAATCTGGATTGCGTAGTAATGCTTTATGACAGGGGTGTCAGACTCATTTTCATCGAGGGCCGCATCAGGATTGTGTTTGACCTCGTAGGGGGGATGGGTATGGCCAAGGTGGGCATGGCCAGCTGTGTCGGGGCGCCTGTGGCGGCCCAAGCACTCTGCCAGCGAAAACGGAGCTCAGGAGGGACGCATGCTCCACAACCAATTGCACTCCAATTCAGGTGACCCTGAGGGAAAAGATAAACCCTTAAGAGCTCTCAGAGACAGTGCTAACGACCAGATGACTGCAAAGAAAGATGATCTTCCATTCCCCCCAATCTGATCAGAACCCATTCTTCTGTCACCCTGAATATCCTGTCTATTGTCAGTACCAATCCCATCACTACATTACGTCACTTACAGTTCCTTCACCCCTTTTAAAAAAAATTATTGGTTACATTATAAGACATCTAATATCCTTTCTTTTTTACACATTTATGTGGGGTCTAATAGATCTGAAATTTGTTTTTAATGAGCTCACTCATAACTCATTGGAAGCGTATGTTCGCTTTTTTTTAATATATGGACCCATTTTTCCAGAATTCAATATTGTTCCAATTCTTCCTTTTACAAATCAAATATAACTGATGGTAAATTTAATTTCACCTCGTAATACTTCAGAAAATTGCATTCTTGGATTTCGTTAAAGTGTAGATAAACTCTCAGAGGTCCAATAGCATCTAAGCCATACTGCTTACTGGTAGTTAATACATACTTCAATTATATCAGTTTATTTCAAGCTAATATACAGTAAGTCAAACACAAAAGTAATATCTTTTAAAGAACTTATTAAAATCTGTGCCTTTAATGTACTAATTTCTTAGCCTAGGCATTTCAAAGGAGCATCATCTCTGCTATTTTCAAATTTAAATTATAAAAAGGACCTACTTATGTGATGTAGGATCAAAAATATAATTGTTTAGCAATTAATTACTAAGCATGGCTAACAGTTTTCAAACAAGTAACAATGATTACCAATTTAATATATTTGGCTTTTAAAAATTGCCAAGATTTCAAAGGTGTTCTATAGTTGCTCTTCAAACAGGCCCAAATAAGAGAGAAATCATATCTTACTTCCCCCAAATGTAAGTATTAAAATGAATCCTCAATGGTATGGTTGAAAATCTGATTGAAAGCTGCCATCCTCACAAGGTGAACACAATTTCGCCAGAGATACTCTTGGGTCTTTAACCTGCTATTTAAAAATCTCATTAAATCCTGCTTAAGATGTACATTACTCTTGATCCAAAACTTGTTTTAAAACAATCTTAAGTCCAACGATTTATTGGAAGTTTAACCGTCAAATTATATCTGTTGAAATTGCACCTGTACATTTGAACATAAATGGCTTACATAGTGTTTCCCCCCCTGTAAATACTGATTAAATTGCAGGCAATATTTCTAAGAGAAACTGATTCAGGATTTACAGTATATAGCTGAGCATTAGACTGTTTTAACTTTGCTAGCAAATTATAGTGTTCTCAATAAGTTGGAAAATAAAATTGAAGCCAGTTCTTAAGCAACAGACTTAAACAGCAGACTTTTTTTTTGCTTCGCAATAGGAATTGTATGCCCTGAAATTTTGCAGAAGAAAAGATCAAATTTGATGTTGCTTTTATGGATTCTTTTACCAGGATATCCGTAAATTCTTTGAAGTTGTAACTCCAGGAAAGAAACCTGAATGTGGCATTGTGAGAAAGGAGAAACCCCAGAATAAAGAGAGGAATTCAGGGGGAACGTCAACGCTGAAAGAAATCAAGGTGAGCATATAAAGTTTAGTTTAAAATATTTAAGAGTTTAGTAATGGCTTTCTGATCCTTTTTGCAGTGGTATCTTTTTCTGGAGTGCTTAATTTGCCAAGACTTTCCCTGATGGTTGGCTGGATCATTCTATACTTCAGAGATATTATGTTTCATGTGTTGCTGCCCTTAAATTAATTTTGTTGCTTTTCTCTGGCAGCTCCTTTATTGCGCTATATAAATCAAATGATTTGTGAGTTAGTGGAGGATCAATCAATCAGAATACAGTTGGAAGGGACCATAGAGGTCTTTTAGTCCACCCCCTTGCTCAAGGAAGAGACCCTAGACCAGAGGTGTCAAACTCAATTTCATTGCAGGCTGCATCAGGACTATGGTTGACCTTGGGGTTGACTGGGTGGGTGTGGCCAGCTTGATGCCACTCCCCCAAATGCTGGCATGTTTCTTCTTCACGTTGGGTAGACTGGGCCGAAGCCACGCTGTCCCGATATTTCCTCTTTGCATTGGTTAGACCAGGCCGAAGCAACGCGGGCCGGCCCTTTGCATTTTCCAGGGCAGCCCCGCAGGCCTAATCCAACCTGCAGGCCTTGTGTTTGACACCCCTGCCCTAGGCCATTTCATACAGGTGGCTGTCCAGTCTTTTCTCGAAAGCCTCCACTGATGCAGCCTGCAAAGTCAGTGATGAATTCTGCCAAGTAGGAGACTAAGCCCCCAGACCCAAAAGGTATGCCAACTCCGAGGGGCTGGAAGGAGAGCTCCTCTGACTGAGAAGTGGGCCCGATCCAGCTGGGCTGGAGCATCTGATGAAGCACCCCACATCCAGGGAGGATCCGATAATGGCATCCCCACCCCACACTGGGTGGAGGCGTGGCCAGGACCAGAGGCTGGGAAACCTTCTAAGGGCCCATCATATCACCTAACGTGTGCATGTGTGTCCCTCACCTTGGGGGACACAGGATGGGACAGTAGGCAGTGGGATTGAGTGGTGGTCGCTTGGTGTTTTAGGAGGAGTGCGAGACTTTCCTCTTGTGGCCCTCCAGCGGCCAATGGTGCTGGCGGCAGACTCGGACAGTGAGGAGGTTGGGGAGAACATGGGCCAGTCCTGGAGTCTGGGGAAGACTCTGACGAGTGCTCTGCTTCAGAAGCAGAGATGGGGCCAGGGCCATCCGACAGTTATCAGCTGTCTTCGGAGATCAGTGGGGCAGAAGAACAGCTGGAGCCTGTTCCTGATGTGCGGCATGCACAGAGCTGCCAGAAGAAGGGAACAGTTAACAAGGGTTGACTCGGGAGTAAAGCCATAGGTGGACAGTGAATGGCCCCTCCCATAGGGAATGAAGAGGAGCGAAAGGGGAGTGGCGTCTACAGGAGACAATTAGTTCAATTCATTAGGGTGAAGATCTGTTCCTGATATCTCGCCAAGTAATTGCTGCTACAGTGTGGCATTTGGAAGCTATTGGCCTGGCAACTCTTTCAGCCTGATAAAGGCCTGTGGTTGTGAAATCTCATGAAATCTCTTGCTGGGACTTTGCTAGAGAGGAATTCACCGTAAACTAAATAAAAGGGGTTCTATCAGGATGAGGAGTCGGCTTCATGATCTTGGAGAGCCTAGGTCAGAACACTTCCCAAGAGGCAGACCTAAGTCTCTTATTACGAAGACTTAGTTTAGAGTGAGGACAATGGATCCCATACAGGGTAAATGCATTGATTCATGCAGCGTTGTATCAATGAATGAATATCGACAGAATTGTTCTGATGAATAATTTATGTAGGTGAAAAATTCATCTCACGAAGAGGATATCAAGCGAAAACAGGTGAACAAGAAAAAAAGGATAATCTATGATTCAGGTAAGCCTTATAACTAACGTTCCAAATTTATTTTACGTCACTACAATGATTTCTGCTTGCTAAGGTTTTCCTGGAGAGACAACTGGAAAATCTCCATAGGTTTTTTCCAATAATTTTCGCTCATAAATTGCATAACATGTGTATCTAGAATTAAGGGATCTCTGGATTCACGATGAAATTACTCGCCTCACCTGAGATTGACCGGACAAAACTTCTATTTAAAGCCTTCTACGATGGCTTCAGATGGTTTGAGCTACAGCTTTCATTAGTGTCAGCCATCAGGGCTGTGAAATGATGGAAGATACTGCAAAAAAGAATACCTGGAGAGTATCAGTTTCAAACATAACATTAATATCACTGTTTTATTACATTGGACTTATTCCCATTCAGCTCACTGTCCTCCGTTTAACTGGCATATGTGATCCAAGAACTCTGAATTTTTTTTTTAATCTCTTGTACTTTTCAGTGATTCTGAAGTTTGATTTAGGGACCTTGATCATAAATGATTTAAATCATAAATGCTTGTTTGGATTTTGTCCATCTGCATGATCTAATATAGCAACAGGGTGCCTCTTCCTTGTTTTAGTGTGCCCATAGCTCCATAATACAGCATTAGGAAATTCCATGAATGGGGCGGATAAAAAAAAAAAAAGCACTTCTCCTGCAGTCATAATACAGAAACATTGGAACATTTCAAATATGAAAATAAACATTTTTAGATACGTACCAAATGAAGAAGTTTATGGTATTCAGTATTTCTGTTTGGATCCCTGTGAACGTTTCAGCACTGGAACATTAAAAGCATTGCATGAGTTGGATTACCGTGTGACCCTGAAAATAAGACCCTGTCATATATTTTTGCCACCAAAAAAAGGCCCCAGGTCTTATTTTCGGGGAATATCATCCACTGACTAACCTCACTTGTGTGCGTCACTCCCGGCCTCCTTTTTGCTGTCAGAGGCCTTCAGGAACTTCTTCTTCTGCAGCCAGCAAGGCTTTCCTGAAGGCCTCTGCAGCCGATAACTGAGCTCCGGATCGATCCAGAGCTTTGTTATCAGCTCCATAGGTCTTCAGGAAAGCCTTGCCAGCCTAGCTGGCTGCAGAAGAAATGGGCCAGCCAGGCAGGTGTCGGAGTGTGCGAGGCCTGGCTACACCTGTCCAAAGGTAAGTAGTAGGGCAGCTCTACCTCCCATCCCCACCCTAGCTTAATTTTTACCCATCCACTCTGGAGTGGGTGGGATCTGAATTAGGGCTTATATTGGGCGCATATGTAAAAATCAAACTAGGACTTACTTTCAGGGTAGGTTGTATTTTCGGGAAAGCAGTATTGAAGGTTAAGGCTTTGCATCCTCTTTTTCATCTAGGCTAGGCATAGAATTTATGGGAGTTAAAAGTGCAGATATCTTAAATTTGCCAAGGTTGGGAAATGCTGGTCAATCTAAAGTGGCCCTCTTATTTCTCTCAGAGTATTTTTACTTGTGGATGGATACATTAAAAAATAATAATGCTTTTTAATTCAGATTCTGAAGAGGAGGTACCATTAATCAAAAAATCTAAGCCGCCAGACAGAAAGTTATCTTCTAAACCTGCTAAGCTGCTAAAGACGGAGCCTGTGGTTTACGTTTCAGAAACAGGTAACCCCACTGTAAGATCTACTAATGTGCGAGATTTATGTTCCACTGGAAATATATTTTCCGGGTTCATTTAATTCGCTTATTTTCCAGGTTCGCTTATTGTAAAATGATGATTGAGGAAATTAAGTTTGCAGTATATTACAAACGTGGTGCAGAAATGGATTTACATGTGATGAGTATGTCTGTGGTCTTAGCTTGGCTTATTAATTACCTTCCTTATGGGTAGTACCATGTTTCCCCGATAGCTAATCACTCTTGGAATTTTGGAGACCTTTTTGTCGGAATGTCTGGAAATTTGTGCCAGTTTCCAAACCTTTGTAAGGCTGGAGGGTTTTATAACATAAAATAATAGGGTTAGAAGGGATCTTAGAGGTCTTCTAGTCCAAACTCCTGCTCAAACAGGAGTCTCCCTTTGTCTCCCTCCTTCTCTCCTCCTCTCTTTCTCTTTTCCCCCTCTCTTTTTCTCTGTTTCTCTCCCTCTTTCTCTTTCCTTCTCCCTCCCTCTCCTCTCTTTCCCCCTCTTTCTTTCTCCCTCTCTCCTTCTCTCTCTCTTTCTCCCTCTCTCCCTCCTTCTTTCTCCCCCTCTCTCCCTCCTTCTCTCCCCTGTATATATGTGTGTGTATGCTCATACACAAATACACACACACACATAGATATACTCGCACACACACACACACACACACACACACACACACACACAGATACACATAAATGTGTATATGTACACATACACACAGTGACTTGCAGTCACATGATTGCGATTTGCAGTCTGGATTTCTGGACATCCCAGTTTGTTTGTGGGTTGTAATGATGGAACCTTCCGCTGCCTTTTGGTCCTGTGATGTTTCAACTTCCATTCCTTAGTGGCATGTTCTGGATGGGTCTGGACATTCCTGGAGAACCATGGTCTTGTCCTGGGAAATCTTGCGCCTTGCACACGCGGGCAAGGATTGCGCACAAAGTTTGAAGACTATCCTCTCCAGTGTGCCGGGTGGCCCTTTCGTGCCTTCAAAGGGTGTGTGGGGAATTCTGTAACAACTCTGTTGTTCCTTGCTGATTGTGAAATTCATGAGGGCAAAGGTGCAGGATGAGGTTGCCTCCAAGTGGCCTCTTCTCTGCTGGCAAAATCTCAGCAAACTTTGAGTGCCTTTTCTCTGGGTTGGCCTTTGCAATCCCTTACATTCCAAGATTAAAAAAAAAGCCTCTTGGTCTGATGACCCTGAAGAACATATTGTTCCAAGGGCATTTTAATCTTAATGACGATCAAAGAGCCACCTATCTCAGGTAGATAAAGGCAGAAAGTTACTGTCACATTGTTTTTTTTTAATCAGCTCTGTAATGTCTTTTGTCTGAACTGTAAACAACCTTGAGCTCTTGGAAGTGGATTTCTACATAGGCACAAAAACTTGGGTCGAGGACAGTTGTGAAGTCAGCATATGTTTGCCGAGTAGTGATAAGAATGGATTACCTGTCAGTTAACAGCTTAATTCGACACACAGGCAGATTTCCCTCAGCAAATGTTTTGAAAAATTATAAATTTTTATTTTCCAACTGTCTGCCTGCTGCCAAGTCATGGACGGATGGTCCTCAACCTACAGCCTACAACAATCGAGCCCAAAATTTATGTTGCTGAGTGAGCCTTGCCCCCATTTTACAATCTTTCTTGCCGCCGTTGTTAAAGTGAATCTCTGCAGTTGTTAAAGTTAGTAACACAGTTGTTAAACAAATCTGGCTTCCTTGTGGGTTTTGCTTGTCAGAAGGTCGCAGGAGGGGATCATAGGACGCTGCTACCGTCGTAAGTGTGAAAAACGATCGTAAGTCACTTTTTCCAGGGCCATTTTAACTTTGAACGGTCCCTAAATGAACTGTTGTAAGTGGAGGACTACCTGTACAATTTATAACTTGGCCCTAACTGAAGTAAAGGAATCTATTCCAGGACATAATGATAGCTGATGGGAAGGGCTTGTGTTCTAGTGCTTGTTTTCACACACACAACGCTGAATCTAAAACAAGTTCAGGGCTTACAATGGGGATATTGTAAGTCTTCAAGAGTTTCCTAGAATTGTTTCTAGTCTTAATTTCCAAGGAACATGGTTCCTCTAACAGTAGTTCAATATGTTGCCTTGCAACAAATCAATTTATTTCAGTAAATTAGGCTTCTGTTCAAAGATTTGGCACATCAAGAAGCTGTAAGATGTTCAGAATTGGCTAAGTAGTTTGGAACGAGGTAGGCAAAATACACACACACAAACACGCATGCATACAGACATACATAATATATATATAATTTTTATATATAAATTTTTAAAAAGTATTGGAATTATTTCCCACTCCATTTCAGCTGTAATACCAGCTGCATTTTTTAAGGAAATGTCTTCTTTACATTTTATCCCTTTTGAACTTTTTTTTTTTTTAAATTACATTGCCTGTTCTTTTAAAAGTTGCTGGAAGGACTTAATCACAGTGCTGGCAAGTAAGATTTTAAAAATAAAATGTAATGATAGCAGGAGGCAGTGGTTAAACTTGCTGTCACAATGATTTGAAGGTCTATTCATATCCATTTTAAGTTTATTTCGAGTGAAAAATGGGACTAGAGGCCTGAATAGATTCAGAGGATCAATTTTATGTTTTTATTATAGCCTAGAGTTTGACACTTCCCTTTACCACGTTACTTGAATTACTCATGCTAGAATTACATGCAATTTTAACGTCGCTGCAGGAAAGCACAAAAGCCTCTTCGTATATCATTGACTAGAGGGGCAGTGATTGAACAGAAGTCTTAATAACATTTCAAGCTGGAACTGGAAATATTCACTTCCAGAACAAGAACGATTCCGCCGGGGACACTGACTGCCAGTTTTGAGCATTTATTTTTTGGTAAATACGGCCTTTTTAATAAAGATGTCACCAATGGCTGTACGCTTCTCTCTGAAGGGGCATAAATACTAAGCCCAAATATTTAATGGATCTCCATTTAAACTCCAAACAGGATGGCTTTCCCATTTTGAATTGTTAGGAATTCTTCTTTCAAGTCAGCTGCTAAAAATTAAATAATTTCCTGGAGGAGTTTTTTTTTCCCCCCCCTCCCCAATCAACTTTAAAAGCAGAATCTATTTGAACAAATAAAGGTGATCCTTTTGCAGAGGACAATTTACCCAGGAGAGTCTGAATGAGAGATTAAAAGATTTCTTTGTGAAATGTATAAATCCAATCAGTTGCTTTCACATCTCTCTTTTTTTTTTCCTTTTTTGGAAAACGTTGCAACCAGGTGGCCTTGCTGGGCATCTTGTTCCTGGAAAATCATTAATCCCTGCCCCTTCATTTTGGCTTTTGTTTTTTGTTTTTGTTTTGGCCTTCAGATGAAGATGAGGACTTTGTTAAGAAACCCCCTCCGAAAGTTAAACTGCTGGAAACGTCGGTGAAAATGATTCACAGAACGACGGGAACATCCCAGCCAGATTCCAAACCAAAAGTCAAAAATAAACCTTTATCTCCTGTAAAACTGACGCCCATATCCGTCCTGGATTACTTTGGGACTGGGAGCATCCAACAGTCGGAGAAAAAGCTGGTCTCAAGCAAACGAAAAGAAGTGAGTAAAGATGGGATATTCCTGGCTTCCCCGGGGCTGAGAGATATTATTTACGAGCCAGAAATTCTCCCAGTTCACACCTGGTTGTAAGCAGAATACAGGGAACCCTCCATTTACGACCCCAATGGAGCCCAACGTTGATGTTGCTAAGCGAAATGTTTGTTAAGTGAGCTTTGCCTCTACCCTGTTTTACGACTTTTCTTGCCCCAGTCGTTAAGTGAGTCACTGCAGTTAAGTTAGTCACCTAGTTGTTAAATGAATCTGGCTTTCCCCATGGGCTTTGCTCTCCGGAAGGTCACAAAAGGAGATCACGTGACCCCCGGCACACTGCATCCGTCATAAATATGAGTCCGTTGCCAAGGATCTGGATTTTGACCACACGACCAGTGTGACAATTGGTCATCGGCCGCTTTTTTCAGTGCCTTTGTAACTTTGAGCGGTCTCTAAATGAACTGTTGTATGTTGAGGACTACCTATAGAGATGACAATATTCTGATCCGGTTACATTAGACCTTGGTTCTTATCATCTGAAACAGAGGTGGGTATTCAGCAGGTTCGGACCAGTTCTGGAGAACCGGTAGCAGAAATTTTGAGTAGTTCAGAGAACCGGCCAATGCCACCTCTGACTGGCCTCGCCCCCATCTAGTCTCCGCCTCCCTAGTCCCAGCTGATTGGCTGGGTCTTCTTTGGTTGCCCTGCAAGGAGAACGTATCTGGAAAGCAGGTTAATGGGGTGGGGAGGGAATGGAAATTTTGCAGTATCCTTCCCCTGCCACACCCACCAAGCCACGCCATGCCCACCAAGCCACGCCCACAGAACCGGTAGTAAAAAAATTTGAATCCCTCCACTGATCTGAACTTTGTAAATTTTTAACATCTTGACGTTCAATGTTTTGATCCTGTCATTGTTTTATTCTGTCATTTGTGGTATTGGAAGCCACCCAGAGTTGCTTAGCAGAGTTATATAAATTGAAGGAATGAATGAATGAACGAACATGAGAGCAGTAATTTGAAAATGTGTCTTTTAGAGAAGGCAAAACAGCAAGCCGGCCTTAAACTCTGATTACCTTAACTGCGTTACAAGAAGAATAAACATAAACATCGGACTAATCTCATTGTTCTTCTTTTTGGTGTGTTGTAGTCTTGGCAAAGCAAGGATCCCACCATCAACGATGAGGCTATTGCTAAAGAACTACAGCTGGAAGAGAATTCGCAGGTAACGTAGGGTAGAATTTACCTTGCTACTGAATGCACTGTTTCTGTTCAGTCTTGGCGTGCAATGCCCACCTTTCATTTCAGTCTCCATTTCTGCAGGATTCTTTTCAGAATCACGGTTTCCAAGAGTGATTTGGTGGAGCAGGGAAACTATTGTTTTGTTTTTGTTTTTTGTTTTAATTAAAATTCTTATTTCAGCTTTATTTGGCCAGCATCAAGCTGGGATTTTGTTCATAGGAGGCCGTCTTCCATTTGCAGATAGAACCGGCAACCAGTGCAGCTACCGGCAGAATAAGTGTAAATATGAAAGAAAAGAAGGAAAATATTGCTTTTCCCATCTTCCCTTTTTAGAACTTCCATACAAGGTAGTCCTCAACTTGCAACCATTCATTGAGTGACTGTTCGAAATGACGACAGCACTGGGGAAAAAAATGGACTTATAACCATTTTTCACACTTAATGACCATTGCACCTTTATCCCTGTGGTCACATGATCCAAATTCAGACGTTTGGCAACTCATATTTATGACAGTTGAAGTGTCCCTTGAGGATCAAAGTCAATGAGGAAGCCGCATTCACTAGCAACCCTGTTGGTAACAAGCAAGTGGTTCACTTAACAACTGTGGCAAGGGAAACTCTTGAACGGAGCAAAGTTCACTTAACAACTGCCTCTCTTAGTGACAGAAATTTTGGGCTGAAATGTGGTCGTTAGTTGGGGTCTACCTGTACTTGCTTTTTTTTTGAAAACAATTTTTATTGATTTTCTACAAACAAACAAGACAAACAAAACATTAAAACATCAACTCTCTTATGTACGTACAGTGTGTCGGTTGGTTCATCAGTTTTGTGCATTCATTTCGTAGTCTCAATTACAGTTATGTTACATAACAACTCATATTGTCAATCCAAACTTATATATCATAATATCACTATTAATAAATCATTTGACTATACTTTTAATCATTCATGCTTTATGAGATAACAATACTTTAAACAGTTTATTCTATAACAAATCATATAATCATACCAAATCTATCCTAAAAACACTTTATAGATATAATGTCAAATAACATAGGCAAAAGAAAAAAATAAAAGTATTCCTTGCTATCTAACTTTCTAAATATTCTTTTATCGTATTTTGTCATCTAGCCACTGTACTTGCTTTTTAAGTGGCTCCTTAGCCTGGTGACATTGATTTCCAACCAAAAAGAATTCCAGGGAGAATTAATAAAAAGTCTTCAGGAACAGTCTCCATTGTCAGCATCCACATTCTAGAGACATACCTGCAAGGGAGGAAGGGAGGAAATAGTTGTTAACATACACACAGTCAACAAGTGGGCGTAACTTGATAGGTAGCTTGATCCAGGCTGCAAAAGTAAAAGCAGATTAACAGGAGTTGGAAGGGACCTTGGAGGACTTCTAGTCCAACCCCACCAAGCAGGAGACCTTCTACCATTCCTGACAAATGGTTGCCTTCTTAAAGACCTCCAGTGATGGAGCACCCACAATTTCTAGTGGCAAGCCATTCCATAGGTTAGGCAGGTTCTAGGACAGGGGTGTCCAACCTTGGCAACTTTAAGACTTGTGGACTTCAACTCCCAGAGTTCCTCAGCCAGCTTTGCTGGCTGAGGAACTCTGGGAGTTGAAGTCCACAAGTCTTAAAGTTGCCAAGGTTGGACACCCTGTTCTAGGACATGATGATGAAATACCGGAAGTGACAAAATGGGCCTATTTTTGGCCTCGAGGCTGCAGAGGCTTCCCTCGAGCCTCTGGGAAGCTGAAAAAGGCCTCAAACGGGCCAAAAATCATCTGGGAGATGCGAACATGCCTAGTGCAGGTAAGGGGGTGGCGAGGGGGGGATCGCGCATGCATGCGCAGAGGGCGAGGGGGGGGGGCATGCGCATTGCCTTTTGTCTCCTGGCATGTGCCTGCATGCAGTTTTCGGCACAGGAGCCCAAAAAGGTTAGCCACCACTGTTCTAGGACAGGAGTCGCCAAACTTTTGGACCTCAGGGACCACCAAACTCATAATTTTAGATCCCAGGGACCACTAACTGGTTCTGTGGGCGTGGCCTAATTTGTGGGTGTGGCTTGGTGGTCATGTGACTGGCTGGGCATGGCTTGCATGTAAATATTATAAATATATATATATATATAAATATTGAATTTTTTTTATAAAAAAGAGCAACTTTTACCCAAAATTAGGCAAAGCAGGCAGGCAGATTGAGTTGCTCACAGAATCACAGATTCATTCAGAAATCCATCTGCCATTGGCTAGCTCAGTCTGTCACATAAAATTTGCTTGCAAGCAAACTCACAAAATTTACTCACAACATACCATGCATGTAAATATTGAATTTTTTATTTTAGAAAAAGAGCAACTTTTACCCAAAATCAGGCAAAGCAGGCAGATTGAGTTGCTCACAGAATCATAAAGTGATCTATCTATCTGCCATCGGCTAGCTCAGCCTCTCAAATTTGCTTGCTGTGAGTCTGCACTGAATTTGCTTGCAAGCAAACCTTCAGCGTCCTAAGGGAGGTTCGGCTGTACCAAAGATCTAAAGACTATCTAGAAAGCAAGAAATCCAACCATTTCCTGCTTTATAGCTAATCTAAATCTCCCGGCACAGCAGAACAGATGATGGTCGGAAAAAGGAAAAATAGCAATTTAGCAGGCAAGTTTGCTGGGTAAGGAGTGAGTGGGTGGGGAGGGTTCCTGTGGGCCATGTGGGCGGTGTAGCCTTGTGTTTCTGCGCAGCCTGGATTAATTGCTTTGGGGGGTCCTCTGGGGGTGTGATTTCTCTGCGGCCCACCAAAATTTTCTCACGGCCCACCGGTTGGCGACTGCTGTTCTAGAAGATTCTGCCATAACAAACACAACTAATAAGCAAGGAGCGGAGATTCTGATCACAAATTTAAGGCTTCTATACTAATTTTATTTTACTAATTCTTAAATTGAAACGTCTGTGATTGTTGCATGCTTGACTATGGTGTAGTACGTACAGGGGTGGGCAAACTTTTTGGCTCGGGGCCTCATTGACTTTTAAAATTTGACAGGCGGGCGGGTCAGCACAAGATACGATACATATAAAAAACTGCAAAATCTCCTCAAAATCAAGTCACTGCGCCTAATGCGCTACCTGGTGTCGAAATGCCTGTCATTACAAGTCAAAATCAAATGAATGCAATCATTCAATCATTCACATCAAACCTTAATTCTGTACCAATCTTCGGCGGGCCGGATTAAAAGACCAACGGGCCGGATGTGGCCTGCGGGCCGTAATTTGCCCACCCCTGGTGTAGTACCTGCGATACTGTACTTCATAAACATGAGGTCCTGGCAAAATATTGTCCTAAAATAATTAACTTGACTGTGGCCATAAACTTTTCATCAGTTTTGGGCTTTTGCTGTAGTGATCAGAACTGCAGTGGAAACTAGCTTTTTCTGAAACTTCGTTCTAGTAACTGTAAATTCTGTAAATTTGTGAGTAAACTCTCACGAATTTGGTAGCCTTACATGAGAATCATTGAAACTTTTAAGACAAATCCACAATGCTGCCTACAAGAAATAGACTTGATAATTGGGAAGTAATGTTGAAAGAAGTTGAAAGGAATATCGAAAGATATTGAAAATAATTTTTGATATTATCATGGATTAAAAAACACATGCATCTTTATCTTTCATCTTTATCTTTCATCCTGCTTCATGTTTATTGCTTGTGGAATGTTTATTCTGCCAGTAGAAGTTCCATCTGGTTGTCATTTCAAAAATAAGATACCATAAAGACAGAGCCATGTCATAAATAGTAATTCAAAAGTAGCAGAGAATTAGTCACCTAAAATGAGATGAATCACCATCTAAAAATAACTTCCCTTGCAAATCAAATTGACAAGTATTTGATCTGACCACACATTTATTTTAAAAAAGCAACATTAGGAAGACTTTAAACACGGTGATGATGATTTTAATAGTCAATGTTTTGAAATGCTTGCATTCCCCGTAATTCCTAAACCATCAGAAATTGGGAATGCCTGCTTAGTCACAGGTGGTTTCCAGATGAGAGATTATTGTAGTGTTTTTCTGCCTTCAATCACATTAACATCCCCTTGATATAAGTATATTTATGTAACCAGGCTTATTTGCAATTGAATTTATAAGCATGAGGGATTAGGGATAGCCGTAATGTCCAGAAATTATTATATCTGAGATGGTCCAAAATTGGAAACAATGTGACATCAGTATGGTTGAATTTCGCTTATGAATGCATCTCCTTTGGAGCAATTTGGGGCTTTGACAAATCAAATCAAGTAACTTTATTGCGGTCATTAAGAAAAGGGCTTTGATATAAATAGATTAGCTGCAAATGCATTGAAATAAGAGTTTGTAAAACTTGGCGGTTAATATGAGTCAGGGTTGGGTTAGAAAATGATCATTGCTTCCTAAGGATGAAGTGGTTTTATTTTTGTAAATAAGTTTCCCGGTTTTATATTATTGTAATGTATAATTTTATTTTCATATTGGTATTGTTTTCAATCCAATTGCGTCCTGGGGAAGAAGGTTGTTGCAATACAGCTTCAATTTTTCATAGGCATGAGATTAAAAAAAGTTATAGCACACAAGGAAAATAAATATTCTATATGCATTTCAGAATTAAAATGCTGGCAGAGTTGTCAGACTGTTAATTTGGAAAGATTAAATGCCTGGGTAGGTGTGTTTGAGAGGGAGAAAGAGAGGGAGGTGTTTGTGTATGGACATTTCTTTGTTTTCTACAATTAATGTTAGCCTGGCTTCAATTTAATACTAAAATAAGAAATATGAACGCTATCTGTTTAGCTGAATAACCTTCCTGCTTATGATGATACAGAAATAGAGCCTGTGGGATTTTTGCTAATAATGCTATATATCAGAATTGTGTGGGGAGGCAAGTTTTGATGTTATTCTTGGCTGAAGATTAGATTTGGGTAATGTTCCAAGCCCCACTAGGGGAAAATAAGTTAGCTTTCCTCAAAAATAATAATAATAATAATAATAACAGAATGTTGTATTGTGTTGAGGCAAAATGAAGAAAAAATGGACTCACGTTTCCTCACTGTGTTCAACTGAACCATTGAAAATCAGATCTGGTTTTATATTTGCAGCAGAAAATAACTGAATTTCAGAATTGGGTTAGTTTATTCATTTCAATGAAGGGTGTGTGGCCTTCATTCCATACCCCAATCACTTCCCAACACCACTAAACTTGAGTCTCTCTTGATTGATTCCTCCACCCAGTGTCTATAGTGTCTATAGAAAATAGTGCTGGACTTCAATTCCCAGAATTCCTGAGCCAAGCAGGAACCTGTTGAACGTAGTTGGCTGGCTGGGAGCTAAACACCACAGGTCATAAAAGGGCCACCGTCGCCCACTCCTCTTCTAGCCCAGGAGTCTTCAAACTTGGAAACTTTGAAGACTTCTGGACTTCAACTCCCAGAATTGCCCAGCCCAATTTTTGCACTCTTTGCAGCGGGAAAGACAATTGCACGAAGATGAAGAATTTGCACAAACATTGGCTATGTTGGATGAGACGCCCAGAAAGAAAAAGGTAAGTGGGAAATAATTATTTTATAAAGTCAATGGTTTTCTAATCTTAACTGCTGTATACTCTAACTTAGGGGTCTTCAACCTTGGCAACTTTAAGCCTGGAGGACTTCAACTCCCAGAATTCCCCAGCCAGCTTTGCTTAAAGTTGCCAAGGTTGGAGACCCCTGCTCTAACTGATGTGTGACATGCGATGAGTGAAGTTCAAACTTCAGGCTATTTACTCCTTCCCCTGAATTACTTCGTCCCACCAGGTCTGATGAACGAAGAGGCTTGCGCTTGGTTAAATCCTGTTACTTGCTCTGGATCATCTTAATAGGAGGAAAAACCCAATGTGACAAATTAAATGTTTTGCTTGGATGGTTTGGGGGTTGGTGGAAATCAAATATCATTTGGCTGGCCTCTTTGTAGAAGTGTTCTGAAATTGTTGCCAATGATAACTTCATCCCAACAATAGCAAAGCAAAACCAAGACACTAAGTCTGTTTATTGTCGTAGCTGCGAAAAGAAGAATTTCAACAGTCAAAATCGGGCGAAGCAGGAAAAAACAAACAAGCTCAGAAAGGTAATCCCTTTTTATTTTATTTTAAGGCTTTGTTAGGTTCTGTGTCCCCTTCACTTATCTTTAAAACCGTCGCTCTCTCCGTAGGGAAAGCTACCGCTTCCGCCTTAAATTCCCAACCTTATTCCGCAAAGGATCAGATTCATTCCAAAAGTGTTGGGGGGTTGAATCTTCACCCTGAATCTTCTGCTACGAAGGAAGAGGTGGACTGGGGGAATAAGAGGGGTTCACCCAAGGCTTCCTCCAGGTCAACGCCACTCAAGCAACAAGCAGAGGCTATCAAAACCGAAAATGGGACCTCAAAGGGGGAGAACCTCAGGAAAGGAACTCCAGCAGGAAAAACCATTTCGCCCAAAACCAAGACGCCGATAAAGGTGAAGGTTTCTCCCGAACAACCCAAGGTAGGTCTGAGAAGCATCCGGAGGAAAGATTTTGGTTGGCAGGTTAATTAATCATGAATGTCCTTGGTGCTCTCTGAGCTTGCTCTGGTATTTTTGCAGACATTTTATGACCCAACTAAGTAACCTCATCAGTGCCAGAAAGGAGGGATTTGGTGTTTATTTGTTTTTTTAATATTATATACACTCGCTTCTAGCACTGATGATGCTACCGTGTTTCTCACATAATAAGGCCGGGCCTTTTTTTTGAGCCCGAAAAACGGCTAGGCCGTCTTTTCGGGGTAACTTAATTTCCCCCTTTCATCCTCATCTAGAGCCCCCGCGGGCAGCCGCCACCAGCTGCTCCTAAGGGGCGATCATGGCGAGCGCAGAGAGCTCCCTACTCCCACCAAACACCTTTGCTGCAGACCCAAGACCTTTGGCATCTGCCGCTGTTGCTTTCCCTTCTGCCCATTCCACTGCCGTTTGGAGTGCCGTTGGAGCTGCTACCGCCGTTTGGAGCTGCCTCTGCCGTTTGGAGCTGCCTCTGCCGTTTGAAGCTGCCGCTTCCGCGTTTGGAGCACTACCGCTGTTTGAAGCACCACCGCCACTCCAAACACGGGCGGCAGCTCCAAACGTGACGGCACTCCAAAGGGGCGGCGGCTCCAAACGGCAGAGGCAGCTCCAAACACGGAAGCGGAGCCACCGCCGCCATTTGGAGCTGCCGCCGCTGTTTGGAGTACCATTGGAGCTGCCTCTGCCGTTTGGAGCTGCCTCTGCCGTTTGGAGCTGCTGCCGCCGTTTGGAGCCGCCGCCGCCGTTTGAAGCTGCCGCTTCGCGTTGGAGCACTACCGCTGTTTGGAGCACCACCGCCACTCCAAACACGGCGGCAGCTCCAAACACGGAAGCAGCAGCTCCAAACGTGACGGCGGCACTCCAACGCGCCGCGGCAGCTCCAAGCGGCAGAGGCAGCTCCAAACACGAAGCGGAGCCACCGCCGCCGTTTGGAGCTGCCGCCGTCGTTTGGAGCTGCCACTTCGCGTTTGGAGCTGCCGCCGTATTTGGAGTGGCGGTGGTGCTCCAAACAGCGGTAGTGCTCCAAACGCTGAAGCGGCAGCTCCAAACGGCAGAGGCAGCTCCAAACGGCAGAGGCAGCTCCAATGGTACTCCAAACAGCGGCGGCAGCTCCAAATGGCGGCGGTGGCTCCGCTTCCGTGTTTGGAGCTGCCTCTGCCGCTTGGACCGCCAGCGCCGCTTGAGTGCCGCCGTCACGCTTTGAGCTGCTGCTTCCGTGTTTGAGCTGCCGCCGTGTTTGGAGTGGCGGTGGTGCTCCAAACAGCGGTAGTGCTCAAACGCGAAGCGGCAGCTTCAAACGGCGGCGGCGGCTCCAAACGGCGGCAGCAGCTCCAAACGGCAGAGGCAGCTCCAAACGGCGGCGGCTCCAAATGGCAGAGGCAGCTCCAAATGGCGGCGGCGGCTCCAAACGGCAGAGGCAGCTCCAAGCGGCGGCAGCAGCTCCAAGGGCACTCCAAATGGCGGTGGTAGCTCCAACGGCACTCCAAATGGCAAGTCCCCCCACCCTTCCCCTATTTTGCATGTTTTAAACTAGGCCTAAATTTGGGGGAGGGGCTTAATTTGATTTTATGCCTAGAAAACATGCTGGGTCTTCCTATTGGTGGAGGCCGTATTGTTGGAGAAACACGGTACCTAGTTTGGTAATGAAATGTTTGCAAGAAAACCACCAAGCTCGGAGAGCACCAAGGACCCCACAGTTCAACCCTGAGGTACAAATACTCTCTTCTGTCGATATGTATAAATATACATATGTACAATGCACATATATATGTATCGCATATACACATATATGTATAAATGTATGTGTATATGTGTATATGTGTGCGCATCATACACATACACACAGTGGAAATAAATGCATTGAAGGAAGACTGGGATGTCAGATGGGAGCCGTAAAAGATGAGAGGTGGGTGCAGTGGATGTCCAAGACGTATTAGATCCATGTGGATAAATGTATAATCGCTGAGAACAAGAGTCCATATAAGAACCGCAAATGCTCAAATGTGATTCAGTAACTCTGCTGCAGGTGTAAAAGCACATTCAGTCTTTTTTTTTGAGTAATCCAGGGATGTCCAAGCTTGGCAACCTTTGAAGACCTGTGGATTTCAGTTCCCAGAATTCTGGAAGTTGATGTCCACACGTCTTGACATTGCCAAAGTTGGACATCCTAGCTGTAAACACTTTGGGAGGGGGGGGGAAGAAGTGTTGAATAAAGGAGGCTTTCTCCCCAGTCTCTTAATGAACCATGTTTGTTTATGAATGCAACCTCTTTTGCCAAGATTGACCCAAGCAGAATTTGAAAAGAATATCACTTATGCCGTGGGTTTCATTTTTTTCCTTTTGAAGTCCGTCAGTCCCGAGGACTCTGTGGAAAAGAAGCGGATAAATTACACGGCCTACAGAAGCTTCCTCAATCGAGAAGGTCCGAAGGCCCTCGGCTCTAAAGAAATACCCCAAGTGAGTCTTAAAAAAAAGAAAGAAAATTGAGCCAAGAAGGAAGCTCGTCCTTTGATTAATGTTCTCAGGGGCCTCTCTCTAGGCTTTGCAGCTGGTTAACCCCGTAAACTTAACCCTTCTGGTCATCCCTTCCCCCTCCCTCTGGTATATATATTTATTTATATTTATAGATTTATATATTTATTTAGGGCGGCGAAAATTGCTTGGAAGGCATGACGTTTGTGATTACCGGAATCTTGGAATCGATCGAACGGGATGAGGCCAAGTCTCTGGTCGAGCGCTACGGGGGGAAAGTCACCGGAAACATCAGCAAGAAGACAAACTACCTTGTGAAAGGGCGTGACTGTGGCATGTCCAAGTGTGAAAAGGTACGTAATGGTGACATGCAGACATCGGGGTTCCTTGGGGTTTGGATCCTTCCTTGAGCCTAGTTAGTGCCCTCTGACCCATATCTCCACCTGCTGGGACAGCTCAGTAGAACCTGTTTGGTTGCAGAGATGTAACTAGGAGACCTCCCTCCTTTCCGTAGCAGAAGAACAAACTTGGAAAGGATCTTGGAGGTCGTCTAGTTTGGGGGTGTCAAACTCGATTTCATTGAGGGCCGCATTAGGGTTGTGTTTGACCTGGGGGTGGGGGGATGCGCATGGCCAGGGTGGGCGTGGCCAGCTTGACGTCCCTTGTGTTGGGGGCGCCTGTGGCGGTCCAAGCGCTCTGCCAGCAAAAACAGGCTCCTGAGCTCCATTTTTGGCTGCGATGGCCTCCTGCAGCCCTTTGGTGGCGAAAACAGCTCCATTTTTACTGGCAGCGGCCCCACGGGCTAGTCCTTCGCTGTATCCAGGGCCGCTCTGCAGGCCAGATCTAAGCACCCCACAGGCCGGATCCATTCCCCGGGCCTTGAATTTGACACACCCCTGGTCCAGTCCAGCCCCTGCTCAGGAAGGAGTCCCTACATCATTTCAGACAAATAGTCTCCAATCTTTTCTTAAAAACCTCCAGTGATGGAGCACCCACAACTTTGGGAGGCAAGCCGTCCACCAGTTAATTGTTCTCACGGTTGGGAAATTTCTCCTTCGAGCCATGGTGTTGCAGTGGTTAGAATGCAGCATTGCAGGCTGACTCTGCTGACTGCCAGCAGTTCAATTCTGACCAGCTCAAGATTGACTCTGCCTTCCATCCTTCCGAGGTCGGTAAAATGAGGACCCAGATTGTTGGGCACAAGTGGATGGTTCTGTAAACCACTTGGTGAGGGTTCTAAAGCACTGTGAAGCGGTATATAAGTCTTTAAGCCCTATTGCTGTTGCTATTAATTCAAGGTTGCTTCTCTCCTTGATTAGTTTTCATCCATGTGCTGCCTTCTGGTGCTTTGGAGAATAGGTTGACCTCTTATTTGTTTTTCCAAATGTTTTGACACATAAAAGTCACTATGGAAATATGACTTAGCCTCGATCTGAATTTTGCTGACAGGCATCGGCTTTAGGGACGAAAATAATCGACGAAGATGGCTTGTTTGACCTGATACGAAATACTCCAGGCAAGAGGTCCAAGTATGAAATAGCAGCTGAAATGGAGGTTGGTACTCCTGGGTAGCGATTCCTGGCTCGACGTTCCTACTTCCTGCCATCCCTACAATTGTGCTAGGGGAGGAAGATTGACAGCCAGGAAAAGACCTGTACTGTAGGGAGGTGGGGAAGGATGCTGCCGTTGGCTCAGAGGTTATGCGAAGGTGGTCGGGGTTTCCTATTTGCTGGAGAAGGTGAGAGGAGTCCACATCAGGAAGAAATGGGAAAAGTAAACTTCTCTCTTTCCATGTCCTCCAGAGGGAATTTGCTTAAATGCAACTGTTGAAAGAAGGGAATACGAAGATATTTGGACTGGAAGCAGAGAAAGTGCTTGGGTGTGGGTCCACCACGCTGTACCTATCTGTGGTGCTCCATGATTATTTGACACGCGGGCTGTTGACTTGTAGCTGTTGTGGCCCACCGGCAGCTGTCAGAGCTGGCAGCAGAGTCGGACAGTGAGGAGGTTGGGGAGGAACCTGGGCCGGGTCTGGAAGCTGAGGAAGGCTCGGAGGAGGGCTCTGCATCAGAGACAGAGATGGGGCCAGGGCAGGCTGGCAGTCAGCAAGCTGCCTTCGGGTTCGGACAGCAGTGAGAAGGGGGTGCTTCTGGAACCGGTTCCCCAGCCTGCGCATGTGCAGAGCTAGCAAAAGAAAAGAACAATTGAGAAAGCAGGAGTAAGGCCACGCCTCGGACATGATTAGCCCCTCCCATAGGACATAAAAGGAGTGAATGGGATGTAAGCTTTTGCAGGAAGCAATTAATACGGTTGGATGGAAAAATCCTGTTTGACTCTGTGTCACGTTTGGCCTTGCCCTGTGCCTGGCAATTCGTTCTCTGGCCCCATTCCAAGTGTGATAAGGTGGGTGTTTATCAATATTCCCCTGAAAGACTGTTCGTGAATCCTGGCCAGCTGTGAATGAACGTAATTCACAGCTGTGGAAATAAAAGAGGTTCTGTCGGGATTAAGATGGTGTTTTATGCGTTCTAAGGAAGCCTTGGTCAGAACAGTAGCATCCCAGAGATTCCATCCTATGTATCCCTTTGTCTTTCAAAGTCTGTATTAAACCAGGGAGTTGAGGCTCTGAAAGTAACACTCAACTGTATTGCTCGTTACCTTCTAGTTCCATGTAGTTGGTTTCTTGAAGGGTACCTAGGTTAGTTGATGGGTAGAATGAATAATTACCTGGTGAAATGAATGGATGGAGCTACTGAAGCTCCCTTTTTATGTGCTTGCCAGGTGGGTAAAAGCAAATAAAAGCAGGGGAGATGGGACATAGGCTTAGACTTGTTCCTTTCTTCCTAAATTTGGGTAAGATGTTTCAGATGCAGGAGGGGGAACAAAAGAAAGAATGTGCCAATTTAGAACTGAATTGGTGCTGGATAAAACCTGAGAACTTTGGAAACAAAGAACGTATGTGCCAAATAAGTAACCTAAACAAACATTTAAAATATACATTTTTAATTTAAGGGATTTCTACTATAGTAGGGATGTCCAACCTTGGCCACTTCAAGACTTGTGGACTTCAACTCCTAGAGTTCCCCATGGCTGGCTGGGGAATTCTGGGACTTGAAGTCCATAGGTCTTAAAGTGGCCAAGGTTGGGCCCCCCTGTGCTATATAGCCGCTCTGGTGTGTTGAGAACGGATATTAGTCCTCTTATATAAACTAAATCTGGTAGTTGCCAATGGAGATGGGGAGAAGAATTCCCTTGGCTTGGCATGAATAATATAATTGAGTGAATCTCCAGATAAGCTCCCCCAAAATACTTAAGATTTCTAAACGCTTCAGTGATTAGGTTCATGCCAAACACTAAAAATGGCACATTTGGTTTTGGCTTAATCCTATATCTGAGTCCAAATTGTCATGCTCCATAGTTTAAAACAGGGGTCTTCAAACTTGACAGTATTTAAGACTTGTGGACTTCAACTCCCAGAATTCCTTCTCCAGTCATGTTAGCTCAGGAATTCTGGGAGTTGAAGTCCACAAGTCTTAACCTTGCCAAGTTTGAAGACCCTTGGTTTACAACATCGTGGTTTTTTTGGCCGGTTGTGTCAGTTTGCAAAGGTCCACCTTCGTTCTCAGGGCAGCCTTTTCCTGTCCTTTCTTTTTTTTTCCTTTTTCTTTTTTTGAAGGCCAAGAGAACAAAGTCCAAGGTTGAAAAAACGTCCCCGGAAACGAAAGCCGGCAAAAGGAAACTGAGCCCTACAAAGCCGGATTCCGACTCCCGGAAAAAAACACCTTTCCTTGTGGAAAACACGGAGCCTTTTAAACCCATCAAACAGGAAGCCGGGCCAGTAAGGAGGGGGCTGGACTTCCTGGAGGAGGAGGAGGAGGAGAGGAAGAAGAAGCAAGTTCCCAAGGCGGAAAAGAGCTCGGCTCATGAGACGGATCAAAACAGAGAAGTGTTATTGTGGGTGGACAAGTACAAGCCTACCTCTCTCAAAACGATCATCGGGCAACAAGGCGAACAGAGCTGCGCCAATAAACTCCTGCGTTGGCTTAAAAACTGGCAGAAGAATTCTTTTGAAGACAAACAGGGTAATTATATTTTTTTGGCACACGGTCTCTTTTTTTTTTTTTTTTTTTGAGAAGTCTTCGATTTACAACCATTTATTTAGCGACCGTTCGAACTTACAATGGCGCAGGAAAAAAAGGGACTTAAGATCTGTCATGCCCTTGGTAGAGTCGGACTCTGAGGGAGAGGAGGAACAGCTGACAGGGAGTGGAAATGTGGTTCCAGAGGTTGTAGAAGAGGCTTGGGAAGGGCAGAGGCCGGCTGGGCAGTCAGAGGAAGAACCAGGCCCATCCCCTCTGCACCCTAGGACACGCAGGGAGGAACAGAGAAGGAAACAACTTGGCTTAAGAGAGAGGAGGCGGCCATGATCCCCCTCATTGGTTGCAGCTGGGGAGAATAGTATATAAGAGAGACGGTTACAACACAGCGTTGCTAGAAGCAAAGCGTGTGTTATTTTGGGCTGAAGTTATCTTGGTTGGTGTCCTTCCAATAGACTGCACCTTGTTATCTCCTTCCAGTTGGTAATTACTTATCCTGGTCCGTTGTGGAATTTCCTTCATTGTAGTTTGTTTTGGTTTTTTAGTTCACCTTCATCTGCTCATTGAGTTTGGACTATATTGTTTTCTTTTGAAGACTATTTTTGAATAAATTTAATCTCCAACTGAGAATTATTGAACAGTGGGGCCAAGTTGGAGGCATTAAAGGACATTTCTTTACGTTTTGGATTTTGTTACGTTTGTGTTACACTCCGGGTTATCACAAGATCATTCTTCCCCCTTTCGACCCATGGTCTCGTGATCCAAATTCAGACGCTTGGTGACTGGTTCACATTTACGACGGTTGCAATGTCCCGGGGTCAACGCGATATCCCCTTCCAACAAGCAAAAGACCTTGGGGAAGCCAGATCCCCTTAACACACTAATTTAACAACTGCAGGGATTCGATTAACAGGTGGCGAGAAAGGGTTGTAAAATGGGGCAGAACACACTCAGCAATGGAAAGTTTAGGGGGGGGTTCAGTTGTGGTTGTAAGTCAAGGACTACCGTTAACCTTGATTCGCTGTAACTGGTAGGCCAGATTGGACTATCATCCCCAAGATTAGTGAATCATCGGGTGGAGAAAGCAGCTGATAAAGCAGGATTACCAATTGACATTCAGCTGTGAATTTATTTAAATCCTTTTTTTCCCCCTAAAGCACTAAATTATAGGAAAATGAATTAGGCTTCTGGAAAACAGGATTGGATGCTTCCCTTGATTAAAATAAAAATATCCTTGAAACAGGCATGGATCATTTTTATCTCTAAGATGCTGGTTCTGTTTATACAGACCTTTTAAATGGGAGGCATTTCACATATGATGTCAACAGAGTATAGATTAGATTAGTGTTACGAAAGAACAGATTAAACCCTAAGGCATTCATGTTTAATTCCGTCATTAAAATAGTATCAGTAGAAGAAACTTCAAACATTTGAATCACTGTTTCCAGGCTTGCCTAAAAGTCCTTAAAAATGCCAAGCACACCCTGTTAATCTTTGTTTTGGTTTGGTAGCAACTTGTAACGGGAATGTACAAAAGGAAAACTCTTCACAACAGCAGTGTTTTCTCACCTGGGTATCTGGCCACATCTAGCCAAGCTTCTTCCTCGCTGTATTTATCAAGCAGGTGCATCTTAAGAGAACATTGGATGGCATGTTCGAATTGAATTAAATTTGAATTGAATTCTTTATTGTCATTGTACGTATATGCACAGTATACATACAACGAAATTCACATAACACCCAGAGACCAGGCTCAACATGCACACACACACGACAATCCCCAAACACCTCCCCACCCACCAAAATTCCCCACCCCCTAAAAACACACAAGCATCCACACAACAGACCAAGTAATGCTGTCCAACAGCTCACTGATGGTGGTCCTTAGGTTCATTGTTAAGTGCAATTATAGCTCTGGGATAAAAACTATTCAGAAAATGTGTGGTCCAAGTTTTAATTGCTCTGTATCTTCTGCCAGAAGGCAATAGTTCACAAAAATTGTGAGTAGGATGGGAAGAGTCTCTGAGAATGTTGTGCAACTTCCTTAAACAGCTATGGGAATTGTTCCTGAAGCTATGAGACTTATTCTGTAGGCTGTATAATCGGAGTTATTTTATTGAATGAAGATTTCACCTGTCGTTCTCTCTGTGTCCCATAAACAGCTAAAAATCCCCTCCATTTTCTCCACAGTCAAATCCAGTAAGTTTGGAAGCAAAGATGATGGCGCTAGTTCCAAAGCAGCTTTGCTTTCTGGGCCCCCGGGAGTAGGCAAAACCACAACGGCATCGCTAGTTTGTCAGGTGAGTTGTGTTTTTCACACAGGTAGGTTTCCAAGAGGAAGAGGTGGCAGATCTAATCTGCATGAAGTTTTCTTAGGGTTTTTGGGGGGAGGGAGAATGAACAGTGAACAAACATTTGTTTAAGAAAGCTACGTTGCTCCATTTTATGGCTTTTCATGCCTCAGTTGTTAAGGAAATCTGGCTTCCTCATTGACTTTGCTGGTCAAAGGGGATTGTGTAACCCCTTTTGTGACCACTGCAACCTTCGTAATACGAACCAGTTGCCAAGTGTCTGAATTTTGATGATGTGACCATGGGAATGCTGCCACAGTCATAAGTGTGAAAAATGGTCATAAGCCACATTTTTCAGTGCCATTGTAAACTTTGAACGGTCACTAAATGAAGCGTTGTAAGTCAAGGATTACCCGTATAATGTCTCTGCCAGTATTTGCACCACTACTTTTCAACCATTAAAAGGCTTGTCTATGTCAACTCATAAAATATTTCTATGGTCATTTTAGAGTTGCCAACAGAAAGGGAGGGGGGAAAGGGGTTTGAAAGAGCAGTGAGGCAGTTTGGAAATTGAAAGTGCATTCCATAAATAGTTTTTCAAAGATAGTAACTAGATGCCTGAAGTTTCTGCCGTGCAAAATTCTAGCTGGCATTGATGACTCTGGGCTATGGATTTGTCCCATTGGAGAATGTGAATTACGATACACCCAGGGGTGGAGGGAAAACCAGGGTCAAGGGTGACAATGAATGATGTGCCTCAGAATCGGCAATACCCAGGCAGTGCCAGACATGTTAACTTCCAATAAATCGTTTTGGAAGTTTGGCTCGAGACTCATGATTTAATTGGGGTGACTGCCGGAATTCTGACAGCCTACCTGGTTTCTTGGTTTCCCTCTCCTGTATGGTTCCAAGCTTAACTGAGATTACGGGATTATTTTAGAAATCGGCATCTGGGCCTGGACATCAGATTAAGCATGCTTATTTGTTGCGATCACGAGACCAAGACGAAGACTTCAAGTGTTGTTTCAGACTGCCTTTGTATCTCTCCATGGGCACAATTAACCTCTGGTGGCTTAATTGGAAATGCTTTTCCGTAATCAAAATGGCTTCAATCTAGTTTTCCACGGCTAATCTGAAACAAACGCTGTGCCAAGGGTTGGATCATCCGCCTGCTGTGAAAATGAGCCAGCGGGCCACAGACGTGGTTGGTGTCCCCTCCCAATGCTGTTGTCTTCATTTTTTTAACCAAAATCAGGAACTCGGTTTGAGTTACGTGGAGCTGAACGCGAGTGACACCCGCAGCAAGAAAAGCCTGAAAGAGGTGGTGGCCGAATCGCTGAATAACACCAGCATCAAAGGATTCTGCTCTGGTATTTTCTTCACTCTGATCACGGCGGGGTTTTGTTCTTTGGTGAAAAGTTGGAAAATCTAAATGGAGGCGGTGATCCCTGTTTATGATTAAATGGCAGCCAAGCGCATAAGACCATAAGCCAGGGGGTGTCAAACTGTATTTCTTCGAGGGTCAGATCAGCATTGTAGTTCTCATCTGCAGGCTTGGGGGGGGGAGAGGGGGGGCAGAGGGTTGGCATGGCCAATTTTGGGGCCATTTATATCAGCCTTTATCAGCCCAGTTTTCTTCCTGTTGTGTGTCTGTTTTGCGGCCCTTTTTCACCCTGTTTGAGGCTCATTTTTCAGCCATTATGGGCCCGTTTTTTTCAGCCCATTTTTTGGCCGTTTTTCAAGTCTTTTTTGGCCTGTTTGGGCCCAGGTTTTGCCTATTTTTCAGCCTGTTTTGGGCCTGTTTTTCAGCCGTTTCAGTCCATTTTTTGGCCTGTTTTTCAGCCATTCTGGGTCCTTTTTTCAGCCTGTTCTTTTGGCCTGTTTTGGACCCTGTTTTTTAGCCTGTTTGGGCCATTTTTCAGCTATTTTTTCAGGCCGTTTTGGGGCTGTTTTTTGGTCTGTTTTGGACCATTTTTCAGGCCTGGTTTTTGGCCTGTTTTTCAGCCTGTTTTGGGCCCAGTTTTCAGGCCATTTTCGGCTGGCAGAGTGCTGCAAGAGGCCATGGAGGGTGAAAACAAGGTGCAAAGGGGCTGCACATGGCCCATTTTAGCCGCCAGAGCCACCGCGGGCCAGTCCTTTGATATTTGCAGGCTGGCCCCTCAGGCTGAATTTAAGCACCCCGCAAACCAGTTCTAGCCACAGGCCTTGAGTTTGTCACTATAATTCAGCGTCAAACAAGCAGTTCTACAACTGAATCCCTCGGTAATCCGATTTCCACACCATTTCTTTTGGTTTCCCCTCCTCCATCCCTAGGGGCGTCACGTTCTGTCAGTGCAAAACACGTCCTTCTAATGGATGAGGTGGATGGGATGGCTGGCAATGAAGACAGAGGTGGGATACAGGTAAGGAACGCATGAACCTGACGTGTAAAGGAATACTTACACTTAACCAAAAAAAAAAACCTCGTCCAACTTGCTTTAATTTACCTGTTTAAAATATATGGGAATCTTAATTTCATGACAGCATTTGGATCTGCTAGATCCTGTTCAATGCGGACTAATCTGTTGAGTAGTTACTACACTGGTTCTGGACTTCATCATACCCTGTCTTTTTTTGCAGGAGCTAATTGACCTTATTAAGCACACAAAAATTCCAATAATTTGCATGTGTAACGACCGGAACCATCCCAAGATCCGTTCTCTGGTCCACTATTGCTTTGACCTTCGTTTTCCAAGACCGAGGGTGGAACAGATCAAGGTAAAGAATCCTTCCCAGAGTTTGTTTTTGGTCTCTTCTCATACTTGGGGTGGGCTATTTTCTTGGAGATTACTTTTAGAGAGTGCAGGTGATTCATTGAGCAGTAGAAGCGAATGGCCCCTGGAAGAAAACTCAATTCATGATTTTGGCTACTTTCACCACTAAGTTTGTTGGTGGGTGCCTACATTGTAGAACGTTCTGCTTGGAACGTTAGGTGATCTGTCATCCTTAAAAATACATTTTTATTTCCAACTACCATGTTTCCCCAAAAATAAGACCCTGTCATATATATATATATATATATGTATATGTACATGTACATGTACATGTACCGTGTTTCTCATATAAGAAGGCTGGGTCTTATTTTTTTTTGAGCCCCGAAAAAATGGCTAGGTTGTCTTTTTGGGGGTAACTTAATTCCCCCCCCCTTGCATCTTCAGGCAGGCGGGCGGCGACGGCTTGGATGTTGACCTCGGCGTTGGTGGGGCACTTTGTGTCAGGGTCAATGCAGGCAGCACCATATCCGGGTGTGCAACAAAAGTACTTCCTAACAGCAAGCCCCCCCGCCATTCCCACCCCCCACCCCCATTTTGCATGTTTTAATATAGGCCTTAATTTGGGGGGAGGGGCTTAATTTCATTTCATGCCTATAAAACATGCTGGGACTTCCTATTGGGGGAGGCCATATTGTTGGAGAAACAGGGTATATATATTTATTTATTTGCCACCAAAAGGCACCAGGTCTTACTTTCGGGGGATGCCATCCTCACTTACGTGCATCACCCCTGGCCTCCTGTTAACATGCTGAATATATGTACTGTCTTTGAAAATAAATATAAAAGGCGGTTTATAACTCCTTTAATAAAGCTTGTAGAAATTTTGACTTGTGCCCAATGAAGTTGCAGCCTTTTGGATTAGTTCCCCCATGTGCTATTTTTTTTTTATACGCACAATCTGAAGTGGCGTTTTTAACCACAGTTTGAAGTTGTCTAATCAAGAAGAAGCAGAACTAAGAATGCAGGTAGTCCTCGACTTACGACTACAGTTGAGCCCAAAATTTCTGTGGTTAAGCAGGGACAATTGTGAAGTGAATTTTGCTCCGTTTTACACCCTTTCTTGCCGGAATTCTTAAGCGAATTCACTGCAGTTGTTAAGTTAGTAGCACAGCCATTAAGTGAATTGGACTTTGCTTGTCAGAAGGTCACAAAAGGGGATCTGGTGAAATTGGGACACTGCAACGGTCATAAATGTGAGCCAGTTGCCAAGCATCCGAATGTAAATCACGTGACAACGGTCGTAAGTGTGAAAAATGGTCGTTAATCACTTTTTTTCAGTGCCATTGAACTTCCGAATGGTCACTAAATGAACTCCTTTAAGTCGGGGACTACCTGTAATGAAAAGTTAGTTGCTCGGGCAGGAACAGAAACCTGCAATTTTTATTTATTTATTTATTTATTTTGCAACTTTTCCTGAACTCTTAAGACAGTAGGAGATTGAGACAGATTTCTGTACGCTCATATTTCTACAGAAATGCGTACAGATCTGTTTAATGTATGTATAAAAAAGAAGACATTGGTTGATATTGAGGTAACATTTCCAGCTCTGTCAATGAACGACACACTACTTTTAAGTCCTGTATGGACCCACAATTTTTCTCCATTTGCTCATAACAAAACAAATGGCTTTTGCAGGGCGCTATGATGTCCATTGCTTTCAAAGAAGGGTTAAAGGTTCCACCACCGGCAATGAACGAACTCATTTTGGCAGCTAATCAGGATATCAGACAGGTGAGTTACCTATCAAGACAGGTTATCTGATGTATAATTCTGTTCATGGTTCCAGAAGCGTTTGATTTGATGCAAACTGAAAGCAGGAAGCATTGATAGGGAAAAAGAGGTTTTTTGTTGTTGTTGTAAGAAAAGAATTATTTTATAAAATAAGGTGACCAGTGGGAAATATTGATTTGTAGCATTTTTTTATCAAAACTTTGTAATGTATATTTTTTTCCTTACTCAACGGGCCTTTGTGCTTTCTTTTTGTCGAAAGGTGTTGCATAATCTCAGCATGTGGTGTGCCAGAGACAAAACCTTGACTTATGATGGTGTCAAAGAGGACGCCAGTAAAGCCAAAAAGGATATTAAGCTGGTAAGTTGATCGAAGCCCCACATCCACGCAACGTACTTCAGGAAGGGGTTTGGAGGCGTTTAGAAATCCTTCAAGTTCGAAATGACTTGTTTAAACCTTCCTAGAAATGCCCCCAAGGCAACACTTGCAGACGTGTCCAAGCTCTATTTTAAGTCCAGAATACTTATTGGAGCCTCATCAGAAAGCCGTTAGCGGGATTAGAAGTACAATTTGATCTCAAAAGTGGAATATCGTTGAACTCTTTAAGGCAGTGGTCACCAACCTTTTTGTGCCAGGGACCAGTTTCAAGCACAAACACTTTTTCAAGGACCGGGCGGGGGGGAGGAGGAAGAATCCGAGTTTGGTGGTTTGCTTGCAGACGTTTCATTACCTGACTAGGTAACATCTGATGTTGTTACCTAGTCGGGTAATAAAACGTCTGCCAGCAAACCACCAAGTTCAGGGAGCACCTCGGCCCTGCCTCCCTCAGCCCCATCCCTCAGGTGTCTCCCTCCCTCCCTCAGGTGTCTGCCTCGTTCCTCTCTCAGTCGCTCTCTCGCTGCTCCACCAGCCCAGGAAGAAACTGCTTCAAAAAGCCGGGGGGTGGCTTTTCCTGTCGCCGCAGCTCCTCCGAGCGCCCGTTTACCCCCCACCCCAACCCCGCCCACCTGCGCGCGGTTCAATCCACAGTGCCCGTTCTGCCTGCCTGCCTGCCTTCTTCGTTTTGGAGCAGCTTCGGCTGATAAAAAGAGGCGAATAGTTATTATTCTCAGCCGAAGCTGCTCCGAAACGAAGAAGGCAGGCAGGCAGGCAGAACGGAGCACTGATTTGAAGCGTGCGCGCGGGCGGGCGGGGTGGGAGTAAAAACGGGCGCTTCGGAGGAGCTGCGGCGACAGGAAAAGCCACCCCCCGCTTCTTTGAAGCAGTTTCTTCCTGGGCTGGTGGAGCAGCGAGAAAGCGACTGAGAGAGGAACGAGGCGGGAGGAAACCGAAGCCGCTGAGCCAGAGAGCAGGACAGGCTTCGGTTGCTTCCTCCCTCCCCTTCTCTCATTTGTGTCCTTGATCCCCGATCCCAGCAGCATTCACTGAAGGCGAAGAAAGCCGCCATTTTTTTAAAAAAAATTTTCTTTGCGGCCCGGTACAGAGTGCTCCACGGACCGGGACCGGTCTGCGGCCCGGTGGTTGAGGACCCCTGCTTTAAGGGTTTTAAATTTGAAACATTTCTCATGATGCTACTAAAAACCCAATGGCACCTAGTTACAGATCACATTTTTTTAAAAAAGGAACTGCAGACATAAGATTTTGGCAAGGTTTAAAAGAAGCTCACTTTTACCAAGGAAGAAAGCAAGTCCCTGTTATTGACGTATTTGGCAGTGACACCTGATTGCAATGCAAGCAAGAAAGAGGAAAAAAAATACAACCCATGATAATGTAGACAAGGTGGTTTGTAAATTTGAAGAGAAATTGGTTGTTTACTTAAACAACCAGTGCTTTGTGGACATAAAAAATCAATATCTTTCAGTAGACACATAGCAGAAAAATATAATTCAGGATTCTCCTAAAGTTGGAAGTTTATGAGATGGGGGAGTGATTCTGCTCAGAGACCAAAGCCACAAATGAATAGAATAATAATAATATTTATACTTCACATTCTAGATAAGGCATATTTTATATTTTTCAGAGAGTTAGAGATCTATTCTCCACTACTTCCCAGAAGTTCCAACTCACCTGTTGTAAGGGGGTGATAGGAACAAGTGCCAGCTCACTTGCCCAGTGTTTTGTGTGCTTCAGGAGCGTCTGATCCACCCTCGTAGCCGTTTCCCTGAATGACTTTCCTTTCTCCAGGGTCCTTTTGATGTCGTGAGGAAGGTTTTCGCCAACGGACAAGAGACTTCTCGCATGTCTCTCATAGACAAGGCAGACCTGTTCTTCCACGATTACTCTCTGGGACCCCTCTTTGTCCAAGAAAACTACATCCACGTCAAGCCAGCCGCTGCTAGGTAAGTCCTGATCGTTGTTTTTGACAAAGAGTTGTTGGCATTTAAGACAGCAGTAAACGTCGGCCTCAATACGCGCTTCTCCCCTGCCTTTTTCAGAAACGACTTGAAGAAAGAACTCATCTTACTTAGCAAAACCGCCGACAGTATTTGCGATGGCGATTTAGTTGACCGCCAGATACGCGCTCGACAAAACTGGAGCCTTCTGCCCACTCAGGTTATCCTGCTCTTTTGTTCTGGTGTAGATTTAGATGCAGTAAAAAATGGCTTCTTGCAAAAAAATAAACATGCGGTCATCTTAAAAGCTAGCTTGGATTATTATTATTTTTCATTATTTTTCTCTGCAAAACCCAAGGGATGTGGTGAGGAGAAGTTGACAGTGCCTTCATGGCAACATTATCAGTTTTGTTTTTATCCCACCTTTATTATTTTTATAAATAACTCAGGGTGGCAAATGTACCTAATGCTCCCGTTTCCCCCACAATCTGTGAGGTGGGTTGGGCTGAGAGGGATTGACTGATCCAAAGTCATCCAATTGGCTTTCATGCCTGAGGAAGGACTAGAACTCATGATCTGGTTCCTAGCCTGGTGCCTTAACCACTAGACTGGGGTGTCAAACTCAATTTCATTGAGGGCCGCATCAGGGCTGTGATTGACCTCGGGGGGTGGGGCTGGTTGAGCGTGTCCAACTGGGTGGGCGTGGCCAGCTTGATGCCATTCCCCAAACTGCTGGCATGTTTCTTCTTTGCATTGGGTAGACCAGGCTGAAGCCACACTGGCTGGATCTGGCCCGTGGGCCTTGAGTTTGACACTACTGCACTGGACCAAACTATTTATTTATTTTTTATTTATTTATTTGATTTGTCAATCGCTTACAAGATAATAGGTATTAGTATATACATAGTTATGAATACATGAAATGGGTACATATAAGAAAAATAAAAGAAACAATAGGACAGGGACGCTAGGCACGTTGGTGCGCTTATGCACGCCCCCTACAGACCTCTTAGGAAAGGGGTGAAGTCAGTAGTAGACAGTCTAAGGTTAAAGTTTTTGGGGTTTGGGGAAGAAACCACAGGGTCAGGTAGAGTATTCCAGACATTGACCACTCTATTGCTGAAATTGTATTTCCTGCAATCAAGTTTGGTGCGGTTAACCTTGAGTTTGTATCTATTGTGTGCTCTTGTGTTGTTATGGTTGAAGTTGAAGTAAGGTTGAAGCTTGGAAAAGAAAAGTATCAGAATTCAGAATTTTATTTCTTCCTAGCATAAGCTTTGAAATATTACTTTATCTAGCATATTTTATTTTATCTGACATATGATATCTAGCATAAGCTTTGAAATATTATTGCAACAGATGTCAGTTTTTTAACTGTTCAGTCATTGTGGTTCAACTGCATAGTAACCAGCAGTTGATTTGAGTAGCACATTTTTTAGGGCTCCAAAGCAGTGCCAATTTACCTCCTTCCAGATTTAGAACTTACGTTTTCTTAAATGCCATGTTTGTTAGAAGAAGAACAATTAAGTATGATGTTCATTTTTTGTAAAAACATGCAGGCTTGTATTCTTCATGTTCTCTTTTCAAATAACAGAAGGCCGGGGAGAGTAAAGAATATTTCTAGAGCATTTGAGAGAGCATTCCTATGGATAAGTTGCTCTAAATCAAGAGCTGCAGATGAATTAAATGTTAGATTTGACAAGTATAGAAATCTAGTGATATTTACAAATCTGTTGGGTTCTGGAATAATGCTTTTAGAACAATGTCCCTTTCTATTAATTTAAAAAGGCAAGAAGAGAAAAATAGAATAATTCTGAATTATTAATTTCCCATTAATGGTCCCATAAACTTTGACCCCCGTTTCTTGCTAGGGAGTTTTAGCTTCAGATATTTTGTGGAGAGGTAGACCTTCTCCCCCACCTGGAATGACCACTGCCGACTGATGAGGGGGGATCCCTGGAATACTTAGGCATTGGGACAAAGTCCATGCCGCTCACTACTCTGAAGGGGGCTAGTCCCATGCTACTGTGGAACACCATTATTGTACACGGCCTCCGTGAAAGGCAGGAGGTCTCCCAATTGGACTGCTGATAATTCACATAACACCTCAGGTACTGCTCTACCGTGGTGTTCAGTCTCTCTGCCCCCCCGCCACACACACCATTGGTGCTCGGATGAAAGGCCAAACTAAGTTCCTGGGATGACCCAATAGGCTGCAGGAATTCCCTCCAGAACTTAGCCGTGAACTTTTTCTGCTTCATTGTTCTTGGTCCTTCGCTCTGCCTCCTCAAGCTGTATTTTATCACAAGCAGAGAAAGTGCTAGAGCAGTTTCCCTTCCTTTTCAGGCCATTTATTCGAGCGTCCTGCCTGGGGAGCTGATGAGAGGCAATTTGCAAGAATTTCCAAGTTTTCCGAGTTGGCTGGGAAAATTCTCATCCACTGGAAAGCATGACCGCGTCGTCCAGGAGCTTTCTATGCATATGAGTCTCAGGTAATACAGGCAGTAGTCCTCGACATACAGCTGCAATTGATTCCAAAATTTCCGTTGCTAAGCGACAGTTGTTAAATGAACTCCATTGCAAAGGGTGTTCTTGGCCAGAGCCGTCACCTGATCCTTAATCAGGAGCTGGGAGACCGAGTGGTGCCCTTTCCTAGCTCAAGAAGCCCTTCCATCACTCTTGTCCGAATCCCTTCGTGGCTTCATGCTTGCAATGGCCTGGACGTGACACTGTCCCTTTAGACCACGTGGGAACTCAGTTGTCCCGAATGCAGTAGACAGTTGGTGTGCATGCCTCAGTGCCCCCTTTGCTTTCATGCTTGAAGGTGCAATTCAAGATGCTGGCTCTAACCCCTGAAGCCCTACATATAGCCCAGGCCTCTGGTTCTTTGGGGGCCCACCTATCCCCTCCATCGGATTCAATCCCACAGAATTCCTGCCTTCTGGATCCCTTCAATTAAACCATTTCCTCCATTGGGCACACAGAAGCATGCCTTCTCCGCAGGGATCCTTCGAGATTCCCGCAGATCCCACGTTCCTGGCATTCCAGAAGGCCTTAGGTTGATTTGATTTGATTGCTTCTTTGTACCCTGTGACTATCACTAAGTGTTGTACCTTATGATCCTTGACGAATGTATCTTTTCTTTTTACGTACACTGAGAGCACATGAACCAAGACAAATTCCTTATGTGTCCAATCATACTTGACCAAATAAAGCATTCATTCATTCATTCCTGGGCCTCGTGGTAAGGTGGTTCAGATTATGCGTGGCTGCGGTTCACCAGATCTGCCATCCTTTCTGGCCGTTACTTTCTTGTTTCGTAATGGTTGCCTTCCTTTCTCATTTTATCGGTTTTATTGTACATTCTCCAGAGTAGGAGTCGGACGGGGCTTCCGGCAAAGTCTGGGCGCATTCCAGCTTCCGGCTAAAATATATTCCTCCTCCCTCCTGGCAGAACGCACGCGAGTAAGAGAGACGTCAATCTGGACTACCTGTCCTATCTGCGAGATGCAGTGGTGAGTCCGTTGGCTCGCCAAGGCTCCGACGGAGTCCAGGACGCTGTTGCCTTCATGGATTCTTACTGCTTGTTGAAGGAAGATGTCGAAAACCTCATGGAGGTCACCAGCTGGGCAGGCAAGCCCAGTGTGTTTTCCAAATTGGATTCCAAGGCAAGTGATCGGTTGGTTATCCCTGCCTCTCAATGCATTGGGCTGACTTCTTGAAAGAGGAGCTTTGAGAAAGACCAGTGATCAACTTCAAAATACATGGCCCACTCCCAAGGGATATAGTAAATTAAACACACACACACACACACACAGAGAGATCTCAAAACCCAGGCAATTGTGGCAATTGACGTTCATGGTTATTTGCCAGGGACGCAGAAAAAAGTGTGATCTTTCTGCCACTTAGAATGCCTTGCACGTTATGTCTCTTAGTCGCCAGAATAGTACAAACACCGGCTTGTAAAAGAGAATGCTGAACTTATTCGTCTGCAGCCAGGGGTGTCAAACTCAATTTCATTGTGGGCCACATCAGGGCTATGGTTGACCTTGTGGGGGGAGTGGGGGGGGGCTGGGCAGGCATGGTCAACTTGACGCCACTCCCCAAACTGCTGGCATGTTTCCAGTGGTGGGATTCAAATTTTTTTAGTACTGGTTCTGTGGGCGTGGCAGGGGAAGGTTACTGCAAAATCCCCATTCCCTCCCCACCCCACTAACCTGCTTTCCAGCTCCGTTCTCCTGTGCAGGGCAACAAAAGAAGACCCAGCCAATCAGCTGGGACTCAATGGGAGGCAGAGGATGGGGGCAGGGCCCAGTCAGGGGTGGGATTTGCCGGTTCTCTGAACTACTCAAAATTTCCACTACCGGTTCTTCAGAACTGGCCATAACCTGCTGAATACCCACCTCTGCATGTTTCCTCTTCTCACTGGGTAGACCAGGCCAAAGCCATGCTGGCCTGATGTCTCCTCTTTGCAGGGGTAGACTGGGCCAAAGCCATGATGGCCAGCCCCTTACATTTTCCAGGATGGCCCTGCAGGCTTTGTGTTTGACACCCCTGGTCTAAAGCAGATCAGAATGTGGGTTTCATTGACTCTCCAACCAGCTGCTTTGGTAGTGGAACTAGGCAGGTGTTCAATGGTAATTCTTTGATGTAGTATTCAGGAGAGGTGGCTCTTGCAGGTAAACAACCACAAAAAAAGACATGAAACTGATTAGATTTTTTGGGGGGAGGGGGGTTGGTTTTTTTAGCCATATCACAAGAGGAGCTGATTGAGGGTCTTGGAAATCTTTTTGTTTTGACTTGACATTCTTATTCTCTTTTGATATGATTTCTTTTCTGCATCCTATCTGAAAAATTCAGCTTTTTTATTGTTGTAGTTCAGAAAATACCAGGCTCGGCACGCTACATCCAGTGTATTAAACACACACACACCCCGCCCCAGTTTCCCATATTTTAGGAAATAATCTCAAAGAGCTCTATCAGCTTGTGTCCCTTGTGGAAGATTTTAAGCTTATTGGACTCCTTTACTTCATGGGAGGGGAGTTCAGCATGGAAAAAACTTTGAAAAAAAGAAAAGAAAACACATGCCATTCTCTTTCGTTTGCATGTTACTGGCAAAGGTTGAAAATGTCATATTTTGTTAGCGTATACCTAGCACTAGTAAACTTTCCACTGAGAAATTTCAGATAATTTGCAAGATATTGCAGAGTTTCCCATAGACTCATTGAACACAGATATAGATATACATGTTTTGTTGGGAAGGTTTCCCAGAACGTACATATCTGCTGGGTTGCTCCTGTCTCATTCAGATAAAAGTCCCCTCACCCTCTATGTTAGTATTACTCTCACTCCAGTGTGCATTGTTCAAGTGCAAAAACACGTGCTGGTAAATATGGACATTAGTCAGGAAATGAACTTATTCCTGTGGTATTTTTGCAAATGGCAAATAGTAGTTGCTAAACGAGGACTCACTGTAATGCAATTTGCAATAATTCGTCAATAATTGCTGAACCAAAAAAATGGGGATCTTATGCTTACAAGTCTTCATTGGTTTGGCCGCCACAGGTTAAATCGGCGTTCACGCGCACCTACAATAAAGTTGCACATCTTACGCCATACTCCCTGCAACTTGCACCAAAGTCGAAGCGAGCGGGCTCAGTGGACATGGAAATGAGTGAAGAACTGGAACTGAACGAACCCGAGACCGATCAAGGGAGCCTGGAAAACGATGCAATGATTAAGGTACCACTCCCTTCGGCAGCGCATTTAAACATGCCAATTCACAGGCGGTCCTCAGCAAAGGACCACGTGTTTAGAGACGTGTTTGAACTTACAGCAGTGCTAAACCAAATGGGCCTTGCGAACCGTTCCTCAAAGTTGCAGCCGTCGTAGCATAGAAATGTATTTACCATTGACTTAAAGACCCATCTATACAATGTTTTTGAATAGGGTTTTGGTTCTAGAATAGTCATGGTTTATTCCCCCCCCCTTTTTTAAATTGTTGTCTTCTCCCCCCTCATATTTTGCTTGCATTTTACTTCCATGCCTTGTGATTTGCTAGTTGTTTGGAAAAGTTAGGCGTATAGTAGGGTGTCCTTTTTTTTTTTTTTTTTAGTAAATAGGTGGAAGGGTTTGCAACCGAAAAGTGAATTAGTGAGTTTAGCTAGAGGCACTGTGATTCGGTTTACATTTTTAAAAAATGTTTTCTTTTTGACAGAAAAAGACCAAACCTGCCAAGCAACCAAAAGCAGAAAGAAAGGAAGAAAAGAAAAAAGGAAAATCAAAGAAAAAGAGCTAAATAAAATTGTCTATGCAAGCTTACTATTGGACTGTGGGCACAGTAAATGGTTGGGCAAACCAGTTGCCTTGTTAACACTGCACAGCAACGGCAAATATATATAGATCTATCTTTTTTGCAGAAAAAGAGGCAAACAGAATTTATATTGTTCAATTCCTGTAAATACAGAAAGAGGCTCAGCTCTCTGGGAGAAAAAGAGTCCAAGCTGCTAGTGCTTCCCTTCACAAAGCTTTTTTTCTTTTTTAAGAAATGCTCATTATGTTGCTACCCATGTATATAACAGATAATGAACAAACCCTAATCAGTTATTCTTTTTTGTATATGAAAGTGCAGCACCGTGTAAAAGTTGCAATAAAACTAGTTTCATATTTTTAACCAGTTTTTATTTTTATTTTAAATGCATTGCACGGTAATGGAACTTGTCTTACATATCTGCTTGGAAGCTGATCTCTAGCAGTTGCTTGCACAAGTGACTGAATTCGGTGACCACCTGAACAGCAGAGTCAACGGGAGAATCCAGATTCACTTAACAACGGTGTCGCAAACTTATCAACTTAATAACCGCGGCAAGAAGGGTGTTAGGATTCCAGCAATCGCTCTAATTAAATCATGAACCGCAAGCCAAACTTCAAAAAACATCAAAGGATTCATTAGAGGCGACATACTGGCACTGCCCTGTATGAAGCCAATTTATGGCCTACATCATTTCCAGTCCCCTGTGACCCTGTTTCCCCCCTGGCTATGTCATAAATCAGATTCTCCAATTGAGCACGTTCACGGGCTGGGTGTTATCAATCACGTTCTCCAATTAAATATATTCCCGGGCAAAAACTGGTAGCTTAGTTACAATCTTTTAAAGATAAGAGTTGGAATGTACTTCCCATCCTTTTTTATGGCAACTACTAAAACAGGCATAGGAATGTTTTATGAGTTGACAAAGGGTGGTAAAATGGGGCAAACTCAATAAATGTCTCACTGAACAACAGAAATTTGGGGCTCCGTTGTAGTCGTAAGTCGAGGGCTACCTGTGTTCATCGTCGTTTACTTGAAGTAACTTGCGCGGTGTCTTGAGCTGCACCATTTCGCTAAGGACCGGCTTGGTTTATTAAACTTCGGTTGCTCCATGTTAGATCGAAGAGGAGCCATCTGTGCTCATTTTTCAACCGTACAGCGCATCCTTGCAGAGTGGGGAGTCGGTGCCCTCGGTCACGCCCCGATGTCTCATCTTCACTCCTTTGGAGCTACACATTAAGCGCACAGGATTGCGATTTACGTGACTGCCAATGTATCGGCACGAGGGGTCCCAAGCAGAAAAATCAGTGAGCAGAATCAGCGGTATCGTGGAAGGGGGCCCAGCACACACAACCAACGTCCTTCCACATGCACAACACATTGTGGAAAGCAAGCGAAAGAATCTTGGTTGCGTAGAAGAAGCAAAACAGTTTGGGAGGTCTGTGTATGGAGATGAGCGCACATGAGAGAATAGGCCAGTTACTGTTTTAGATACAAACAAATGAAGGTCCTTTAATATTCTAAACATGAAAACGAAGATTGGGCCACTTAACTTGATTGAAATTATTGCTCCACTTCTGGCTTCAGGTACGGTGTGCAATCAGCTGTTCTGCTTAGGCTGGCGGCCTCGACTTTTTCTGAACACATGGGACATGCGCCTTCGCTCTGCAACAAACTATTGAAAGAAGACACTTTCACTACCTCCCACCATGAGCATCATCCGTGCAGGTTGCAAAACATTATACTGGCATCTGGAATTGCTGTCTGCCTCTCTGTCAACAGATTCACTTCAGTGTCTTAAAATGGATGATGATTTATGTTTCTCCAGTTGGTAGAAAAGGAATAAAATTGGCAGAGTGCAAGTCTACCAATTTATTATTATTAGTCAAAATAACCAGAGGCTAGATGTCCCAAAACATTAATTATGTCCATGTTTTTCAACAAACTCGACATTTTTAAAATACAGAGAGAGGCCTGGGAGAATGTCAAATACAAAGAGAATATATACTTTGTCACTAATTTGACATACCATATAATATTTTGGCAGGCCATACAATATTTTGGTACAGTCAATGTACTGTTTAACATTAGAACATTAGAAATGTCCAGACAGATTCATAGACAAGATCAGACACCTCTGTGTGTAGGTACAGACACACACAAAGCAAACTCGGTTTATTTATGATTTGTGAAAAAAATTATAGCAAAGGTTTGCACATTTCAACAACTTAAATGGAGGCAGGTGTTAATTTTAGGGAGAAAGGTTTTTTCCCCCATTTAAATTTATCTGCCAATTACAATATTTCTAAAAGTATCACCTCTCTGCTGATAGCAGATGTTTATCCCAGATACTCAAGGAAAATAATGTTCAGCAAAAAAAGTAAGAGGACTACGTAGTTATTTGCCTATGCAAATTGGTTTAAAGTCAGAGTGATATTTCCTAACTGAAAATTATTATGTGATCCTAATCAATCATCACTTAATAAATAAAATCTCAAACACAGATGGATATATGCTGTCAGATCAGTCCTAATGCAACCAATGGGACATTTTTGTAATGGAGCTTCTGGCAAAAATTGGTTCTGCAAACACAAACATAGCAAAAAAAAACCTTTTCTTTGGCTGCTTATTGGCTGAAATAAATGATTTAAGAAGATGAAAAAAAGTATGTGAAAATGGTCAACAGCCAGATAATATACCGTATTTGCCGGCGTATAAGACGACCCGGCGTATAAGACGACCCACCACCACCACCGGAAACGCCCTCCAGAAATCCCCGGGGCTGCAGCGGCAGGGCAGAGTGCCAGGGGCCGTGGGAAGAGCAGGAAGGCTGCAGCCTTGGGCGGAGCGAGGCGAGCGGGATGAAGCGGAAGCGACGCAGGGGATCCGGGAAGCCAGAGGCGCCTTCGCTGCGTCCAACAAGCATCCGAAAGCCGGCAGTGGATATACCGGCGTATAAGACGACCCCCCCACTTGGAGGCATGTTTTTCGGGGCAAAAAAGTCGTCTTATACGCCGGCAAATACGGTAAGCAGGACTGATTTCGACTTGGTAGAAATCTGAATTTTGTGGCAGGAAAACATTCTTGGCATATAATTAATCAGAGAGTGAAAAAGGTTGCAACTCACATTTTGAACTCTGAGCAGAGCGCCGGGAACTCACAACGGGGGCACAGAGTCCAGTCATCTCTGACCATATGTCGTCCCTAGAAGAATTGCAAGGGGGGGGGGCGCGTCAGGTTTCAATGGGAAGGGAAGTTAAGTGCCTTGCTTGGAAGTAATTACAGGTAATCCTCAACTTACAATAATTCATTTAGTGACCAAAGGTGTAACAGCACTGAAAAAACTGACTTATGAATCCTTTTTCACACTTATGACCGTTGCTGCATCCCCGTAGTCACATGATTTACATTTGTATGCTTGCCAACTGGTTCATGTTTATGACGGTCGCTGTGTCCCCGGGGGAGGGGGTCACGTGATCCCCTTTTGCGACCTTCTGACAAGCAAAGCCAACGGGGGAAGCCAGATTCACTTAACGACGGTGGCTACTGACTTAATAACGGCAACAGAAATTCTGGGCTCGATTGCGGTCGTTGAAGACTGCCTGTATATTATCTATCTATCATCTATCTATCTATCTATCTATCTATCTATCTATCTATCTATCTATCTATCTATCTCTATCTCTATTAATCTATTATCTATTAATTTAATTTATTTTATTTTATTTATTTATTTATTTTATTTATATTGCCACCTATTTGCCCATGGCGACTCGAGGCAGCTTATTCAATGGAAAACCATATTTAAAACAAAAAATAAAAATAAAAAAACAATAAAAACTAACAACGTGAATCAAATAAATTATTAAGTACAATAGAACAAAATCTGGAATAAATAAATAAATCACCCCTCCACCCCAACTCCCACCCCCCTCCCCGACGACAGCAGATTACACTAACCACCTGATGGGCTCCATCCCTCTCTGGTTCTGCTGGCAGAACCAGCTCTTCAGGGCCTTCTGGAAGGGCGTTAGAGAAGGGGCCATTCTAATCTCTGGGGGGATGATGTTCCAGAGAGAGGGAGTCACCATGGAGAAGGCCCTTCTTCTGGGTCCCACCAGGTGTTTCTCCCTCAGGGATGGGACCCACAACATTCCCTGCCTCCTCGCTCTGATGGGTTGGGTGGATGTGACTGGCAAGAGAAGGTCCCTCAGATAACCTGGTCCCAAGCCATGAAGGGCTTTAAAGGTGACAACCAGCACCTTGAATTGCACCCGGAAGCAAATCGGCAACCAATGCAGCTCCTGTAGGAGAGGTGACACATGAGCACACTGGGGTCTGCACAAAACCATGCGGGCCGCTGCATTTTGCACCAATTTCAATGAGACCTTGAGGCTTTTTGAAGCACAAAACCCTGATTCCCAATGCAAAGGGGTGGCCCTCGGAGGCTCAGCTTCAGGAGCTGAAAGGCGGGAAAATCCGAGCCCTAGGAGTTGCTCACCATGGACTCACCGTCGCAATGCAATATGGGAGGTTGTTCTTACAGCCTGGGCATAGAAGCTCACATTCAGGGAGCATGAAGTCACAATACGGGCACGGCGTGGTGGGTTCTTCCCCTTCCCCTTCGGAGCTGTCCGGCCGCCTGATAGCAAAATAAGAAGCCCATTGAGATCCATTTTTTTTAAACTTCTCAGTTGCTTTCCTTGCCTAAAAATTATATTCTGTGCTCCAGTATAGTCACGTCACAAGAATTTTCGTTAAGGTTCTTGGCCCTCCGATCTATTTTCAATTTGATTAGAGCCGTGGTGGCGCAGTGGTTAGAATGCAGGACTGCAGCTAATTCTGGTGAATGCAGGCTGCCAGCAGTTTGGCAGTTCGATTCTCACCAGGCTCAAGGTTGACTCAGCCTTCTGAGGTGGGTAAAATGAGCACCCAAAATTGTTGGGGGCCAGAGGCTGACACTGTAAACCGCTCTGAGGGGGCTGTAAAGCACTGTGAAGCGATATATAAGTCTTAAGTGCTATTGTTATTGATTGTTGGGAGAGGTTATCTCCTTGCTCCATATTTTGCTAGCTAAAACAAATCTAGCTAGTTTAAAAAAAACAAATCTAGCTTCTTTCAGACTCAATAAGCTCACATAGGAATGTGGGGAAACATCAATGCTCTGCTGATTGGTCTGGGAGCAACCTCATTGTTGGCTTATAAGATACAGTAAACCTCAAGGTGCACTTGACTTGGTGGTACATGTTCCTGGCGTTTTTCGGCTAATTCACCATTGCCTTCTTCCAACTGATCTACAACCCAAGGATTGACCACCATTCAGTCAGAGCTGAAGAAGCCTCTTGAATGGGAAGCGAAACGTCTTCATAGGAAAACAAGAAAGTCCAGTGTTGCCTCTTCAAAAAAGCACCTTTTGGGACAGCTGCCATGATTCACTTAACTGTGAAAGGTCGCAACATGGGGCAAAAATTCACTTAACAAATGTCTCGCTTAGCAACAGAAATACTGGCCACAATTGTGCCTGTAATTCAAGGACCACCTATGTTCGCAGGATAACAGAATGTTATCAGCATAGACAAGATTGCCATAAGAGCCCAGTTATGCACCAATGCATTCCTAAACCTTGGTTAGACAGAATAACCATAAGCTCACCGGACGAGAGTTTCAATTCTCCTTTTGTATTTCGGGTCAATTTTATTCCGATATTCTGGTCTCATCAGCATGGCAGCAAAAGCAAAGGCTGATTTTTTCAGTCCTGCTCGGTGACATTCAATTACCGTTGAGGTCAGGATGGGCACAATATCTGAGAGTAAAACAGCAGACATCAATCACCCTGCAAAGACATTTTACAGTTTAGCTGCTCATTGTCCATTGGCAGTCAAAACTATCTAGATTGCACAAGAGTTGTTGCTGATAAAATGTAACCTCCCAGAATTTGAAGAACAAGAGACCATCTAAAGATGACAGCCAAAGAGGTAACACCACAGCAACGATATCAGTAACGCACGGAAGAATTTCCAATCACCAATCAATGCATTGATGCAAGCCCTTGTGGTGGTCCAATGGCAACTGGCGGAGAGGGCAGCAGAGTCGAACAATGGGGAGGAACATGGGCCGGTCCAGGAGTCTGGGAAGGACTTGGAGGAGGGTCCTGCATCCGATGCAGAGATGGGGCCAAGGCCATCTGGGAGTTATGTTCCGGAGCCTCCAGAATCTGACAGCAGCGAGGCAGAGGAACAGGGGGAGCCTGTTCCCAGTGCGCGCATGTGCAGAGCTGCCAGAAGGCAAGAATAGTTAAGACAAAAGGGGCGACTCGGGAGTAAGACTTGGAGGTGATTGGCCCTCCCATAAGACATAGAGGAGGAGCAAAGGGACAGGAACCTTTGCAGGAAGCAACTTTGTTCGTACTGGTCAGTTTGAAACCTGAAGCTCGGTATCGAATTTGTGTTCCATTTTAGCCTCATATAACTAATTGGACATTTAGTCATTGGCAGCATTTCAAGGAAGATAAAGGTGCGTGCTTATCAGACTTATCTGGAAGGAATTTGGCAGACTTCCGTGGGACTATTTACAAACTGTTTCAGACTCATTACAGGCTGTGAATGACTAAAATTCACAGCCATTGCAATAAAGAAAAACGGGTTTTGGGACTAACGTGTATTTGTTAGTGTCTCCATAAGCCTTGATCAGAACAGCCCTATTCAGCAATCTCTACATGATACAGGCAATAATTAAATCTTAATCTATTTATAGCAAAGTCTAGATAACTTGAAAAAAAATATCTTTTACCTCTATTGTAAATTGTTACACTTCCAAAATAAAATAAAAACAAAGAAAAGGATGAAGACAATATAGATCACGTTATCAAGGAAATGAAATGAGTATGACAGAATAGGAATCATATTTACCAGTTTAACACAATAATTTTAATAAAAGTTGCCATGCTCAACTCTTTAACGAAGCAGAAAATATCCCCGAATCCCTCAAAAGGGACAGATTTCTGGTTTGGGTAACACTTACGAGATGGAAACTTGCTGATATTATTAGCAACACGAATGAGCATACGTGCTCCTTTCATGTGGTCCCCGCGTTTAACATGAATCTGAAATATACATGTGAATCAGGCATTATTGGTAATATTTAGGAGCCATCCATAGTAAACAAGGAAAAAAGCAGATGATCATTAAAGGATTGGTTGAGCTTTGTGGCTATTTACAGAATTTTATAATGATTTTCTTTGCTACAAGTCCTTGAATTGATCATTCCTCCACCTTATAGTAATACAGGTAGTCCTCAGCTTACGATCACAATTGAGCCCAAAATTTCCGTTGTTAAGTGAGACATTTGTTAAGTGAGTTTTGTCTCATTTCACAACCGTTCTTGCCACCGTTGTTAAGTGTATCACTGCAATTGTTAAGTTACTTAACTAGGTTATGGAATGAATCTGGCTTCCCCAATGGCTTTGTTTGTCAGGTGGTCGCAAAAGGAGACCACATGATCCCAGTGCATTGCAACTGTCATAAATACATACCAGTTGCCAAGCCTCTGAATTTTGATCATGTGACCATGGGGAATGCTGCAATGGTCGTAAGTCTGAGAAATGATACATTTGCATTAAATTTCACTAGTTTGGATTTAATCTTTCTATTAATACATACATGAAAAAGTAGTTACCTTTACTAAAATGTAACTGTGTAGAATCATCAGGTTTGTAGCCATCTCAGAGGGTATTTTAATTTTCTGTACTTTTAATTCTAAATACATACTGAAGAGAACATCGTGGGCTTTTCGATAATGCCCTTTTTAAAAGAAAAACAAAACCAAAAAAAAAGAAAGAAAACCAAAGCAATTAAATTTCGGTAAAATAGTTAGCCTCTTCTCAAACTCTTTCAGATCAAGCTAAGTGCTAAAATTTAGTTACTGATTTGTCAGTAAGACATTACAACCACAATGCAAATTCACTTTAAGCTGGGTGCGTGAATCTAAAACGTTAAATTCCAGTAACAAAGGGGGGAAAGCAGCTTAAATTTAATGGTGTGTGGGATGCCCACAGTATGTGAAAATTTAGTAGTCAAAAAAATGGATTCATCTTCTAGTTATGTTACTTCTCCAAATGAGACCTGCTGAGCATTTATGAGGTTAAACTAACTATTTGGTTTAATCCAGAGCAATGCTGTCATACAAAATGTGGTTTGAGCAGGGGTGGCAACTTTTAAGATCTGTGGACTTGGTTTCCCAGAATTCCCCAAGCAGCCATGCTGGCTGAGGAATTCTGGGAGTTGAAGTCCACAGGTCTTAAAGTTGCCAAGGCTAGACACCCTTGGCCTTGAATAAAAGCAAGGGAAAACACAGCCAGCACTCTTAATAAACAGGAGAGGAAACACTGAAAAATAAACTCAACCTTTAATGCATTATTTTAAGTTTCACAATGGAGAGACGATGTTCCAGTGTCCCACTTCTTTCATGCGTGACCTCCTGTGTTGTATTGGTCAGATTTGCCGTCCAGAAATGAACCACCCAAAGGGCCATACCTGCGCACTGTTCTTCTCGAGCGATGATGATCGCTGTCCGAGCAGCTTCTCGGTATTGCTTTAATGCCATGTAGAGTCGAAAGAGATATTTGGCTTCCTTCAGAACAAAAAGAGAGAGTTGCATCTCAGAGTATGCCAAATTCCTCCTATCTTCCGGCTGGATTTTCGGAAGGCTTTGTAAAATAAACCGCTTGCATTTGTTCTGGCTAAGTGCAGTCAGCAATGGCGCCATACGACGTTTTAGCTTTTAAAAACCATAGATGGCTCTACAATATGAGCATAGGGCAGCCACGACATGTGGTTTTGTAATCTGCCAGTAAGTAAACATCGTAAATTTAAAAAAAAATATTTGCGGGGTCCTTGGTGCTTTCTGAGCTTGGTAATTTTCCTGCAGACGTTTCATTATCAATCTAGGTAACATCATCCGTGCCTAGAAGGGAGCGGAGGGGTCTGCTCTCATTTTATGGTCTTATTTGAACAGTTGATCTAAATGTTTTTGTGGCCCTACTTTGCAAGGATAGAGTTCCCTATTTAATTTAGAGCTGTAACAGACTCCTGCAAGTCTGATTGCGGTCTGCCTTCTCCTTTTTCATATATCCCTGTGATGCTTCCAAATAGTATCTTTGTTTTCTGGGACTGTTTCAAAGAACGTTTGACCCCTCTTTGGTCAGATATGAGAGATTCCATTCTATAGCATATAATAAACGTATTTGCATTTGCAGAGGGGCAGAGGTACAAGATTTGGCTCACATACTATTTGTTGTTTGTATAAGAGGGTGAGAGACAGGTAACTTGGTTCATGCACTGCTCAAAAAAAATAAAGGGAATACAAAAATAAGACATCCTAGATCTGAATGAATGAAATATTCTTATTAAATACTTCGTTCATTACCTAGTTGAATGTGCTGACAACAAAATCACACAAAAATTATCATTGGAAATCAAATTTAGCAACCCATGGAGGTCTGGATTTGGAGTTACACTCAAAATTAAAGTGGAAAAAAACACTACAGGCTGATCCAACTTTGATGTAATGTCCTTAAAAAAAGTCAAAATGAGGCTCAGTAGTGTGTGTGGCCTCCACGTGCCTGTATGACCTCCCTACAATGACTGGGCATGCTCCTGATGAGGTGGCGGATGGTCTCCTGAGGGATCTCCTCCCACACCTGGACTAAAGCATCCCCCAACTCCTGGACAGTCTATGGTGCAACGTGGCGTTGGTGGATGGAGCGAGACATGATGTCCCAGATGTGCTCAATTGGATTCAAGTCTGGGGAACGGGCGGGCCAGTCCAGAGCATCAATGCCTTCATCTTGCAGAAACTGCTGACACACTCCAGCCACATGAGGTCTAGCATTGTCTTGCATTAGGAGGAACCCAGGGCCAACCGCAGCAGCATATGGTCTCACAGGGGGTCTGAGGATCTCATCTTGGTACCTAATGGCAGTCAGGCTACCTCTGGCGAGCACATGGAGGGCTATGCGACCCCACACCGCCACTGCCAAACCGGTCATGCTGGAGGATGTTGCAGGCAGCAGAACGTTCTCCACGGCGTCTCCAGACCCTGTCACATCTGCTCAGTGGGAATCTGCTTTCATCTGTGAAGAGCACAGGGCACCAGTGGCGAATTTGCCAATCTTGGTGTTCTCTGGCAAATGCCAAACGTCCTGCATGGTGTTGGGCTGTAAGCACAACCCCCACCTGTGGACGTTGGGCCCTCATACCACCCCCATGGAGTCTGTTTCTGACCGTTTGAGCAGCCACATGCACATTTGTGGCCCACTGGAGGTCATTTTGCAGGGCTCTGGCAGTGTTCCTCCTGTCCCTCCTTGCACAAAGGTGGAGGTAGCGGTCCTGATGCTGGGTTGTTGCCCTCCTACGGCCTCCTCCTCCATGTCTCCTGATGTACTGGCCTTTCTCCTGGTAGCGCCTCCATGCTCTGGACACTACACTGACAGACACAGCAAACCTTCTTGCCACAGCTCTCATTGATGTGCCATCCTGGATGAGCTGCACTACCTGAGCCACTTGTGTGGGTTGTAGACTCCGTCTCATGCTACCACTAGAGTGAAAGCACCGCCAGCATTCAAAAGTGACCAAACCATCAGCCAGAAAGCATAGGAACTGAGAAGTGGTCTGTGGTCACCACCTGCAGAACCACTCCTTTATTGGGGATGTCTTGCTAACTGCCTATGCTTTCCACCACTTGTCTATTCCATTTGCACAACAGCATGTGAAATTGATTATCAATCAGTGTTGCTACCTAAGTGGACAGTTTGATTTCACAGAAGTGTGATTGACTTGGAGTTACATTGTGTTGTTTAAGTGTTCCCTTTATTTTTTTTGAGCAGTGTATATAAAATGACATGTCCCTTATTTGCAGCCAGAATTTGAAAACCAACTTTTAATACGGCCCAGTACGTGAGTAAAATGGTTTGGCTGAGATCGGCATATGTGGGACCAATTGGGGTAGATTGTAGGGGTGATACTGAAATATAAGTTTGTCCTATTTATCAATATATCAAACTATTGCACTTTATTCCAATTTCATTTTAAATTGTTTTTATAGGGTTTTATTAATAATTTGTTCTTGGAATTCTGTACTTTGATATGGCCTATGGGCTAATCAATAAACTGAACTGAACTGTTTGGCTAAGCGCTGGTTCTTGCATATTTTTGTTAAGTTCATCTCCCTTAGTCTCTACAGCTAACTGAACTAACCGTGATCTAAAAAAATATTGCTGTGAAAGTAACTTGACAATAGCCCAGTTCCAGCTTAATAAAGCCCCTTTAAAAAGCATCAGGCTTTGGATTCAGACCTTTGTCTACCATTTGTGTCAAATGAGGGTAGCACATTTGGAAGGAAGGAATGCAGTGGATCTAAAACACATAGGCAAAGGGATGCAGCATTAAAACTTCTTTCAAACACGAACAACTATCACTGTTAAAAATAATTTGAATAAAAATACTCACAGAAACAGACTACGGAAGTTACAGTAAAGCAATTGGAAAAACAAAATGAGGTTTGGGTAAGAAAACAAAACAACTGGTAGAAAATAAATAAACAAAAAGATACAATGACTAGGATTAAATAAGATAACACAATGCAGCCTTTAAAAATAGTTGCTTGTTTCAAACTATTGGCAGGCCTGCACTGGAAAGAGGACTATGCCATTTGTCTGTGGATCATGTCATAATTTGAACCAAATTCAATGTTACAGGTAGTCTTCAACTTACGACCACAATCAAGCCCAAAATTTCTGTTGCTAAGTGAGGCATTTGTTAAGTGAGTTTTGCTCCATTTTATGATCTTTCTTGCCACAGTTGTTAAGTGGATCACTGCAGTTGATAAGTTACTGACCTGGTTATTAAGTGGACCTGGCTTCTACATTGACTTGTCTGGTCAATGACCTGGCTGGTTAGAAGGTCTCAAAAAAGGATCCACTTGACCGACATAGCAACAGTCACAAGTATGAACCCATTGCCGAGCATCTGAATTTTGATCACCTGATCACAGGGATGCTACAAAGATTGTAACTGTGAAAACAGTCGTAAGTCACTTTTTTCAGTACCGTTATAACTTTGAGCAGTCTCTAAATGAACTGTTGTAAGTTGAGGATTACCTGTATTCCTGTATGGTATATAAGAGGGTGTGATTTATTTTTAAAAAGCCACAGTTGTGTCTTTATATCAGAGATGTCCTGTGATGACCCGCGGTGTGGCACAAAGGCAACACAGTCAGATAATCAATAAGAGTCCCTTTATTAGCTCCAACTTTGCCCCCAATGTCCAGGTTACCTTCTGGGCTGGAGAAAAACTCTCCCAGGAACAGCCTTTGACTGCAGAGAATTCAGTCCAAACAAGCCAAACTGAAGTAATTAGTTTGGCAGGGCGGGAGCAAGAATTCCAGACTTGAAGGCACGGCAAAACTCACATGTTTGGGAAGGCGCCAGGAACAAAGATAAGCCACAACAACACGAGATAAAACCACGTTTGCTCCCAGCAGCCTGCCGCATGCAGCCTGCCTTTCTTATAAACTGTCTTCCCAGCTGCAGCTAATGAAGGCAATCAGGGCCCTTTCCTCCCCCGTAAGCCATGCAACTCACATTGCTCCCTTCTCCATTCCTCCCTGCGTGCCTTAGGATGAAGAGGGTGTGGCCCTGGGTCTTTTTCCGAATTCCCTCTCCCTTGCTTTACCTCTTCCCTGCTCTGCCCGGCCAGCCTTTGCCCTTCCCCAGTTTGCCCTTTGCCCTTCCCCAAAGGAGCCACACTCCCACTCCCTGTCAGCTGTCTGGCTTCCTCCTTGGATTCAGACTCTGACAGGGGCATGACATGTCCAATCCTGACAACATTAAGACTTGTAGACTTCAACTCCAGACAAACCAGGCTGAAGTCATCCTTAGCTGTGTTAAAAATTATTCTCTTTGCTCTTAATATCAGCATTTATCTAGAGAGGTTCACAGACCTCTGCGAACAAAATGATGACCTATCAGAATTAAAAATAAATAAAAGTACAGTCATTCCAAATATTCATATATAGGAAATGCACTGTAAATATGACAACAGTGGCTCATCCGGTGCTAATTTTCCCTGTGTCGTGTTTTGGCATGCAGGCCCAGGCCTTCTGGTGCTCTAGGGTTAGAAAATGTTGAAATGGTTTCGCTCGCCAGTAAACCAGTTTGAAAAAAAAATAAAACGTGCTGCAGATATGGTAGAAAAATAAGGATTACAAATACTGCCTGGAAGTCCCTACCTTTGGTATACCGTCGTTCTCACCCATGAGGTAATTTATCAGCTGGTCAGTCAAGGCTTCATCCTTTGCTTGCCCCACCTGTTCCGAAAACAAGTGGATGGAACATCACCACAAAGGTAGAGAGACATCGTGGAAAATCAACTTTTATAAAGCTGAATTAAAATAGCATCAGCCTGCCACTGAGGACTTTTTACAAATGATTCACCAAAAGGGAGCCTTCCGTTCATATTGCATACTAGCTTGATACCTGTGCTTTGCTACAAAACTATGTGGTCAGGCTTAGCTTTTGGGGAGGAAAATAAGGGGGGAAAATTCTGCCTCTGCCTACCCGCATCCATTGGTATTCATCTGGCTAGCTTCTTGTCAGTGTGTGAGAGTTGAGGGCTGTTTGGAAACTGAAAGAGTATTTGCTGTGTGAGCAAGGAGACAGCAAGGAGCCTGGGCGTGGCTTAGCTCAACTGTTCTGTACTAAAGCTGCTTGGTGCTATGAAACTGAAACTCCTCTGCTTGTGTTTTGCATTTGGAACAGATTTCTTTACAGGTGGGGAAGGGAAGTAGAACTCCTTAGCATCAAAGCATGTTAATAATAATAACAATATAGGAAATACTCTAAATTCTCTGATGGTCATTTGGAAAAATCCTTTCTTACTGAGCACCTAAAAGCCAAGAGGAACAAACATGCCAAATTTCAAGTTTGTAGGCTTTACGGTTCTGGAGATTTTTGATGATGCGTGAGTGGTCTTTCGCTTTTATATATATAGAAGATTGAAAATAACCAGTATAAATTTTGGTTGTGAAAAAAGAGCAGGATATAAACTAAAAAGTGGTATAAAATATAACTTTATGTTATGTTAAATGTTACTGTAGCGGTGGCATTGAATTTTGGGTTTTTTAAAAAAAAGGTCACATGTATTTTTTTCTTCCTAAATGACATTGACTTACCGTTTCGATTGCCATTTCTATGGCCATATTATCATCTGTGTTTGGACTTTTCAAAAAGTGTTTCAACGCCTGGGAAAACAAATAAAAGATCACATACATTAAATGGCTAATAACTTACTTTCCCCCTCATCTTTACTTTGTGCATATAAATACCCGCGAAAACTTAAGAAAACATACACACACACACACACACACACACACATAATTTGTTTTGCTTTATAAACAAGAATAAAATGCAAAACAGAAAAACAACAAAAAGAAGAAAATGAGTACAAGAAAGGGAGGGGGAAATGACCCAAATATCAAATAAATTTAACATTAAATATGTAGAATCCCTTGGCTACATACTGAGGGGAAAAAAGAAAATCTGATAAAGTCTTCCCCCTTTTGCATGGTAAGAACCTTTTCCACCCCAATTTAACAAAAATACTATATTAAATATTCAAATATGCCAGGTGAGATCTCTGATAATCAAATCGACCCATCATCATCATCACACACACACACACACACGCACACACACAGTCAACAGACTACCCCAAACATTACAATAATCTCCAAATTCCTCCATTAACCATCTGTTGTTGTATTTAACATATACAAAGAAAGAGACATTTTGTAAAAGGTGTCACATACATTGCTTCAAATTTCATCATATTTTATTTATTTATTTATTTTATTTATTTGATTTGCCAATTGTTTACAAGATAATAAGTATAAATGTATACATAGTTGTGAATACATGAAATGGGTACATATAAGAAAAATAAAAGAATAAGAGAAACAATAGGACAGGGACGGTAGGCACGTTGGTGCGCTTATGCACGCCCCCTACAGACCTCTTAGGAAAGGGGTGAGGTCAATAGTAGACAGTCTAAGGTTAAAGTTTTTGGGGTTTGGGGAAGAAACTACAGAGTCGGGTAGAGTATTCCAGACATTGACCACTCTATTGCTGAAGTCGTATTTCCTGCAATCAAGTTTGGTGCGGTTTACTTTGAGTTTGTATCTATTGTGTGCTCTTGTGTTGTTATGGTTGAAGCTGAAGTATTCATTGACAGGTAGGACATTGCAATGTATGATTTTATATACCATGCTTAAGTCAGACCGAAGACGGCGTAATTCAAGGTTTTCAAGTTCTAGAATTTCAAGTCTGGTGGCATAAGGTATTCTACAACGAGTAGAGGAGTGGAGAACTCTTCTTGTGAAATATTTCTGGACTTTCTCAATTGTGCTAATATCAGATACGTAGTGTGGGTTCCAGACTGATGAACTGTATTCGAGTATTGGTCTAGCAAATGTTTTGTATGCTCTGGTTAGTAGTGTGATATTACCAGAGAAAAAGCTACGTAGGATTAGGTTAACAACTCTTAATGCCTTTTTGGCTATGTAGTTGCAGTGGGCTCTAGCACTTAGATCATTAGAGGTGAGTATTCCAAGGTCCTTTACAGAGCTTGAGTCATCAACAAGATCTTGACTATTCAGCTTGTATTTTATTTTCTGATTTTTTTGCCAATATGTAAGACAGAGCATTTATTTGTTGAGATTTGAAGTTGCCATTTGTTTGACCACTCTGATACATAGTCAAGATCTTTTTGTAGGGTAGCAGTATTGTCTGTGGTATTGAACAGCTTTACATCATCAGCGAAGAGAACGCAATTGCTCTTAATATGATCACAGAGGTCGTTTATGTAGAGTATGAAGAGAGTTGGTCCTAGAACACTGCCTTGGGGAACACCACTATTGACAGGTACTGGATTTGATAGTACACTCCCGATTTTGACCATTTGTTGTCTGTTTGACAGGAATGCTTCTATCCAGTTATTCAGTTGTCCAGAGATACCATAGGATTTTATTTTTAGGAGTAGTTTGTCGTGTACCACTGAATCAAAGGCTTTACAGAAGTCTATGTAGATTGCATCTATTGCTTTGCCCTGGTCGAGTTGTGTCGTCCATATGTTTTTGCAGTGTAAGAGTTGCAGATTACAGGATAGTTTTTTCCTGAAACCAAATTGTTTATTGGAGAGTAGGTTATTTGTCTCTAAGTGAAGGATGATGGATTGGTTAATAATTGATTCCATGACTTTACAGGTGACGCAGCATAAGGAGATTGGCCTGTAATTTTCAACTAGGCTTGGGTCTCCCTTTTTGAAGATGGGGATGACTGTGGCTTGTGACCATAGGTTAGGCAAGGAGCTGGTTCTGAAAGATTTTTCAAAGATTATGCTTAGAGGTTTGGCTATGGCAGTGGATAGCTTTCTTAAGAAGTAGGCACATATTTCATTCGGTCCAATAGATAGAGATGGTTTTAGGTTGTGTAGTGCTTTTTCAACATTGTCTTCTGTGAAATCGATATGTATTAGATCATTGTTGTTATCTGTGGTACGGCTAGGAAATACTGGGCATGATCCATTGCTGTTTACAAATACTGAGCCGAAGACTGTGTTAAAGATGTTGGCTTTAATGGTGTCATCGTTGCAGTCTTTACCATCAGGTCCTATCAAGGGAGGGATGGACCTTGAGTCTTTTAGTTTGTTGTTTATATCAACTCTCATTCTTAAAATCTGCATCAAAATCCAATCCAATCACTTGGCAAAACGTTTATGGCATTGAAGTGATTCGTTTATAAGACAGGTACGTCTAAGAGTGAAGGAAGGGATGACATCTGAGATGTAGGTAGTCCTTGACTAATGACCACAACTAAGCCCAAAATTTCCCCTGCTAAGCTAATTTCTGTTGCTAAGTGAGACAACCATTGAGTTTTGCCCCATTTTACGACCTCGCTTGCCACGTCTGTTCAGTGAAGCACTGCAATTGTTAAATTAGTCACACGGTTGTTAAGTGAATCTGGCTTCCCCACTGAGTCTGCTTGTCAAAAGTTCGCAAAAGGGGATCACATAACTTGAGGATACTGCCACTATCATAAACCCACGCCAGCTGCCAAGTGGCCAAATTTTGATCATGTGACCATGGGGATGCTGCAACAGTCATTAAGTGTAAAAAAAGTCACCTCACTTTTTCCAGTGCTGTTGTTGTAACTTTTAACAGTCACTAAACGAATGGTTATAAGTTGTGGACTATCTATGCAGCTGATGAAGGAAGTTGTCTACTGATTCCTATTTCTATTTATCAGACTGAAAGCTGCCACCCTGAGATAGGTAACTCTCCCCACCCATTCCATGCTAGTGGATTTTCTAAGCAGGCTCAGAAAGACAAAACAGAGAATTAAAGACAAAACAAGAATTAAAGACAAAACAAGCATTAAAGAGCCCCAGTGGCACAGTGGTTAGAATGCAGTTTTGCAGGCTGATTCTGCCCACTGTGAACGGTTCGATCCTGACCAGCTCAAGGTTGACTCAGCCTTCTGTCCTTTCAAGGTCGGTAAAATGAGGACCCAGATTGTTTGGGAGAATATGCTGATTCTGTAAACCACTTAGGCAAGGTGGTAAAGCACCATGAAGCAATATACGTATACAGTAAATCTAAGTGCTATTGCTATTACTAAAGCTTTTTTCTAGCACTATGTGCAAAGAGAATCCCACCCAATTCCCCTCAAAACACAGAAAAAGATATTGAGGGATCTTCCTCCAGAATTCTCATGATCTGTCCAACTTGATGTTTGATCCGATTTCCTAAAGTTGTACTAACCCTGGAATATTGACCACAGAGCAGGAAGAATTTGCCAGCCTGAAAATGCTTCTTTTCTCCCTCAAAATATAAGGCGATGCTTTGGTAATCGTCGTTAGTGGTTTCCTCAGAACCTGGAATGGGAAGGAAGCACAAAGAACATTCCCTTTTCTTCCTGTGAATGGAGCAGCACCCACCAAGCGAGACTTGCAATGTCTCACACACACCAATTCCATCTCCTAGGCTCTGAAAATATGCTCTTGGGCCTTTCACAGAGGATTAGAAATGTTTGGGAAAGCAGGCCAAAATGAGCAGAAGTTTCCAATCATTAATAAAGAATAATTTGCCAAAAAATGTGAAGGAACCACTAACTTTACAATTTCTATTGCAATAGGATAGAATTTACCAAATAATTTAATGAAAACACCTGAGTAAGTTGTACTGTGCTTCCTAACAAAATGTTAGGAAGTAACAAAACGTTACACATCATTACATTTGCCTGCATTTAAAAGGGATCCACTAACTTTTCAACAGCAATATCCTAATGCACTGTAATCAAGTTAAAAGCTAATTTACTACTAAAAACTTTGAACCAACAGAATCTGCAACAGGCTGCGAGGATGCCAACATGACAAGTGTCATCACACAAATGTTGTCAGCCCATGCCTGGCTCTCAAATATTTCGAATCTTGTTGTGCCTTTGTTGCAATCTGTTGCATGCTGCCTAGAGTAGCCCCCATGGCCAGTTAACCAATAAATAAATGTTAATAAAGTTAACCAATAAATAAATAAATGTGTTCCTCTTGCTTCTTCTACCTGCTGGGTAGAATTATATTAGGCTGCAATACTCACTGATGATGTCAGCATAGAGCTCCATCTTATTGTGCTGCTGAGCCAGGGTGAAAGCTTCGTTGTTACATTTGGACATCACTAAAAACTGGATGGCAGATTCATAATCACCCAGCTGCAGAAAGAATCTAAGAAGAATAAAGGCTTCATAGTTTTTTAAAAAAAGGAAAAGTAAACAGAATCCCAAAGCTTTATGTTCCCAAGCAGTCAAGGTAATAATTCAAAAAGGAATGCACAAACTTTGAATACAAAAATAACTGCCATAGAAGAGTTTTCTCATTCCCTAAAATATCATTTTTATTATCATTATTAAACTAGTATAACACCTCTAGAGGCTATCCAGGGCTCCACAATTTAAGACATATATACCTTGTAAATTATCGCTCTATTAAAAAAAATACCTAGAGGAATACTCTTGTTCTCAAGGTATGCTGATAGCAAGAACTCACAAAATTATTAGCAGCAAAACCAGCTGGAGATTCATGGGTAAATTGCTTTTTAGCTTGTAAATGGCAATCACACCTAATTCAATGATATATTTCTCAACAGAGGGGAAAAATATACCACTGGGCTGTGCATAAATAAGAATGTAGGTTGCCCTCCCCTAAAGCACCATGGGCACAAATACGGCAGCATCTTGCCCAGTATGAAACATGATGATGAAAGCTAAGTTGATACCAGTTGTCAATGTGTTGATTGTTATAAATAAACAGGGCTCTGTGTTCTGTAGACCAGAGAGTTGAATGTTCTTTCCAGGGGCTTCTGTTATGCCCCAAAAGTCAGGAAGATAGCAGTGACTATGCAATCAAAGTCCTGCTCCTTTTTGAAAAGCAGTATGAGGTCAAAAAAAGTAGGACTTTGGCTTTGTGGTCACAGTCACCAACTCAATTTTTGGACACTCAGATTCACACAGGACACATACTTACGGAGATTCAATTAATCCTGAAAATAATTCCTGCAATGATATTAGGAAATAAACACATTCGGCCTTTTCTGGAAAACCACAGTGATGACCTTACAGAAAACATGTAGTGACATTTAATAATACTTTATTGTCATTGTATATATATACACAGTATACAAATACAACGAAATTCACATAACACCCAGAGACCAGGCCCAACACGCACACACACACACACACACACACACACACACACACACACAATCTCCGAACACACACACACACACGCCAAAATTCCCCGCCCCCTAAAAACACACAAGTATCCACACAACAAACCAAGTAATGCTGTCCAACAGTTCACTGATGGTGGTCCTTAAGTTCATTGTTAAGTGTGATTGTAGCTCTGGGATAAAAACTGTTCAGAAAAACGTGTGGTCCGAGTTTTAATTGTTCTGTATCTTCTGCCAGAAGGCAACAGTTTCACAAAGTTTGTGAGCAGGTTGGGAAGAGTCTCTGAGAATGTTGTGCAACTTCCTCAAACAGTGAGATGCAAAGATGTTGTCCAGGGCTGGTATTTACCAGAAGGTATTTTAAGCATGGGAGTTAAAGACATTAGAAACTCAAACTGATTCCATCTTAACTCTCTGGGAATATAAAGTAGGGAAAAGAAAACACAGCCTTCCTTCCTTCCATCTATCCATCTATCTATGCATTCATTCTCCCAATGAAAAAAATCATTCTTGAGCTGAGCTGAAGAAGCTTCTTGGATAAGAAGTGAAAGGTCTTCAAAGAAAAAACAGAAAGTCCAGTTGCCTCTTGAAAATGCACCTTTGGGACAACCATGACTTGGAGGACTGAGAATCTCCATAGACATTCATTCATTCATTCATTCATTCATTCATTCATTCATTCATTCATTCATTCATATCAGTCTAATGTATCTCCACACATTTAATTTGGTTGTATTCCTAAATCTACTAAATTATTCATTTATATATTCCTAGATCTATTAAATTATTTAAGAATGCACTCAATTCTTTAATGATTTCAGAGATCATTAAATAATAACCAAATTATCACTCGATTACCTGGCTACCATCTTGGCTCCTTCAAGAGACTGAGTTTCCCGGACGATACTCACAGCCTTTTCTGGATCATTCAGGTGATCCAAATACAACCGGATCACGTTGTCCCACTGCTTAGCGTTTTCGTAGGCTAAAACAGCTTCTTTGTATCTAGAAGGACAAATCATTCGGCATTAGTGTAAGTCCAATTTTGGCATGGGAATTTCAAAGCTAGTTTTAAATTAAATGTGTGAAAAATATGGCCATTAAACAATTGTAATGGCATGTGGGAATGGCCTTGGGAGACGGGGTGAAGGGATGCTGAGAACTGTGAGAACTATACTTTTAGACCTACAAAATTCTGTTAATGTAGCTTTACAATAAAGTAAATTTAGCTTATCTTTTGTTCCCTGTTTGTCTATCTGGTAGGGCTGCCATGCCCTTATGTTCTGACCTGGCTCCCAAACACGACAAGCACAGTTTTTAACTAATCATTCCCTTTATTAGGAGCACCAGCAACCCCGGCAAAGAGTCTCTCTCTCACCCCAGGTTCTCTCTCACACCTGTGAAAAGTGGGAACTCTCTCCCTTTCCCCCTGATCTGATTCCAACGCACCAGGACTCTCTGTCACCACATATCGTTAACAAAGTCCTGGACAGTGTGCTCACTCTTTTCTTAGCAGTGGGGACACACACACACACACACACACACACACACACACACACACTGAAGGCACACCCAACTCTCAGCGCCGCAGATTCCAAGAAAGGCTTCCAATAGAGTTCCCGATAGGATTCAGAAGTTTGGACTATCAGTGGCTAACCAACAGGGAGACAAATAATTGTCTGCCACATCTATTCGTCTCCACCCCCTGCCTTTTATCCCCTGAGCTAGGGTGGGGCTTCAGTAGCAGTGGTGGCTCTTCCGTCCCAAGAACCGGCCCATAGATTTCCACTCCTCTCCTCTGCCTTCTGTGCATCTGCACGTCAGGCACTAGGCCCAGCTGTTCCTCCTCTTCCTCATCAGCCACCTCCAGATCTGGGGGCTGTTGACTCTCCATCTGAGGGCTGACGGACGGCCCAGGCTCCGCCTCTGTCACTCTCTCTGACAGCTCCATTCCCTCTTCCCACTCAGAGCTCTCAGGTTGCCTTGATGCTGGCCCTGACTCCCATTCTGCCTCCTCATCTGATTTGGCCGCTGATTCGGTTGGCTGACAGACCACAACACCCTACTTATTTACTTATCTTTATTTATCAAACTGAGAAAGTGACTGTCTCCCTTGGAGTGGGATGGCATAGAAGGAAAAACCCATCCCTTCTTTATGTCTGTTGTGTTGCTGCATTTGTGCCCAAGGAGGGCAGAGTTTCTAGCATGATGCGGCGCTCATTGTTCTTCTAAAAGCAGCAGACCTCATGATCTTGCTGGCGTAGCAAACATATTGGAACATTAAGTCGAGGAAGGTGTACCTGCCATCTGCTTCCTTTGCTTTGGCATACTGAAGATGTATTTTTGGAGAAGAGACATGCTGAAGCAGCTCGCCAACTTTGGCCCTAAACAGGAATAAATTATATTTTATAAGTGTAATGAAGTAATTAAATAGACACATTTCTCGGCATAGTTCGGTTCTACTCACTTCATCGGATCAAGAATAAAGATAATTTGCTTAATTGCGAGTCTCAAAACTTTATTTTTTTATAATAACAATTTTATTAATTTAGGATATAACATACAAAAAAAAAAATTACAAAAGTCTCAAAACTTTAAAGGTGACCTTGAAAGGAATTTGACCTTTTGTTTAGACACAGGTAGTCCTTGACTTACGATTTTGAAGTGACAAAAAAGTGACTTTTTTCAAACTTATAACTATTACAGCATCCCCAAGGTCACATGATCAAAATTCAGACGCTTGGCAACTGGTCTGTATTTATGACGGTCGCAGCGTCCCGAGGTTATGTGATCCCCTTTCGTGACATTCAGATGAGCGAAGTCAATGGGAAAACCAGATTCCCTTAAAGAACCATTTCAATAATTTAACAAGCACAGTGATTCACTTGGTAACTGTGGCAAGAAAGGTTGTAAAATAGAGCAAAACTCACTTAACAAATATATCGCTTAGCAGCATAGATTTTGGGTTCAACTCTGGTCATAACTTAAGGACTACCTGAATCAGACATTTATTCCAAGAACGTATTTCAATGGGATTTTAAAATTGTACAAAATAGTTTAGCATCATTGTGTGTCTTGGCACAATAATGCCATGGAACATGTGTGTCTCACATCAAGAGCTATTTATCATGAGTTTTAGACTTCTTAGTTACGAAATGCCTATTTTCAAAATCAGTGTTACTATAGAAACATTTATCTATTTTGTTATGCATCATCCAAATAACAATAGTTAACTGAGCAACTGAGCAACAAATAAACAAACAATAAATCAATAAAGCCCCAGTCTGGGTCAGGACACAATGACAGACATTATTTCAGTTTTATACCTTGAACCTCTCCAGAACTTCTGGGATAAAAATAAATAAAATAAAAATAAAATAATGTAGAGTGTTCCAATACCACTAATTCAATTCCTAAGCCTGTAAACATGCTGCAAATGAATTGGATGACACAAGAGAATTAGCATATTATAAAGTATTACTGGTCTGAAAGGAAATAACAATAGAAAGGATATGGTAGTTTGATAATTTAGAACCAGGGTCCTTCAAACTTGGCAAATTTAAGACTTGTGGATTCAACTCCCAGAATTCCTGAGCTAATATGACTGGAGGAGGAATTCTGGAAGTTGAAGTCTACATGACTTAAAGTTGCCAAGTTTGAAGACCCCTGATTTAGAAAGTCAGCAAAACCTTCACAACTTGCTCTTTGTAATTACATAATAATACTTACCAGTTTTTGCAACGTATGTATACTGAAGCAGCTTTGTCATAATATTGTCCCTTTTCATAAAGCTGGGCAGCTTCTGAAAATTGCTAAGGTATAAAAGAATAGTAATAAAGATTTTCATCTTAGCATAATTTATTTTGTGAAAAATTTCTTGGTCTACAGTTGGAGTGGGGAACTATGGTCCTTTTAACACTTGTGGACTTCAACTCCCATAATTCCTGAGCTAGCATGCTGGCTCAGGAATTCTGGGAATTGAAGTCAAGTCATAAAGGGACCAAGTTGCCAAGCTCGCTCAGGAATTCTGGGAGCTGAAGTCCACAAGTCACAAAAGGGCCAAGTTCCCATGCTGTCTCAGGAATTCTGGGAATTGAAGTCCACAAGTCATAAAGGGACCAAGTTGCCAAGCTCGCTCAGGAATTCTGGGAGTTGAAGTCCACAAGTCACAAAAGGGCCAAGTTCCCATGCTGGCTCAGGAATTCTGGGAATTGAAGTCCACAAGTCATAAAGGGACCAAGTTGCCAAGCTCGCTCAGGAATTCTGGGAGTTGAAGTCCACAAGTCACAAAAGGGCCAAGTTCCCATGCTGTCTCAGGAATTCTGGGAATTGAAGTCCACAAGTCATAAAGGGACCAAGTTCCCATGCTGCCTCAGGAATTCTGGGAGTTGAAGTCCACAAGTCATAAAAGTGCCATGGTTCCCCATCTCTGGTCTACAAGTAGTGCTTCACTTGAAATCATTTAGTGACCATCTGAAGTTACAACGGCACTGAAAAAAGTGACTTATAACTGTTTTTCTCACTTTGTGACCATTACAGCATCCCTGTCGTCACATGATCAAAATTTGAATGCTTGGCAACTGGCTCATATTTATGACGGTTGTAGTGTCCTGAGGTCATGTGGTCCCTTTTTGTGAACATCTGATAGGCGAGGTCAATGGGGAAGCTGGGTTCACTTAACAACCATGTTACTAACTTAAGAACTGCTGTGATTTATTTCACAACTACGGCAAGCAAGGGTGTAAAGTGGGGCAAAATTCACCTAGCAACTGTTTCCCTTAGCAACCGAAATGTTAAGGCAAGGAATTATTGTGGTACCCTTTATTAGCTCACCTTCATGTTCTCCAGAATTGCTCCACAGTCTTTCTTTAATGTTCGGCTAGAATGCTTGATGGCCTGGTTAACGCCACGTCGAATGTCTCCCACGCGGATCGCCATCTGGGCAACTCCGGCCAGGCAGGCCTCGTCGTGTTCTTGGAACTGACAATCAAGAGAAAGACGTAAAAGTCGCAACAAAGCAAAAAAGCACCATTTTAAAAAGTTGTTGTGTTTCGCTGGCAGCCGGTGCAGACAGCAGCGGAATTGGACAGTGGGGAAGAATGGGGACCAGTCCGGGAGTCTGGAGAGGACTCGGATGAGGGTCCTGCGTCCGATGCAGGGATGGGGCCAGGACCACCTGGGAGTGGGGTGCTGACTCCGGAGCCTCCGGAAACTGGCAGCAGCGAGGCCGAGGAAGAAGGGGAGCCTGTTCCCAGTGCATGTGTACGCAGAGCTTCTAGAAGGCAAGAGCAGCTGAGACAAAAGGGGCAACTCCGGAATAAGCCTGGGGGGTGATTGCCCCTCCCACAAGGTATAAAAGAAGTGCAAAGGTAGCAAAACCTTTGTAGGAAGCAAAGTCGTTTGTTCGGTTCAGATTAAACCTGGAAGCTCTGTGTGGACTTTGTACTTCGGTTGGTTTTTTTATAGTTCATTTGGCACTTTTGTTGTTGGCAGCAATTCAAAGGAGAGAAAGGTGGGTGCTTATCTTGAGGGACTGTTTGGGACTCAATACCGGCTGGGAATGAACATAATTCCCAGCGTTGAAATAAAACAAGACTTGTTTTAACTAAGCGTGTGCTTAATTACGGTCTCGGGAAGCCTTGGTCAGAACAGAGCCATACAGGTAGTCCTTTACTTACAACATTTCAGGACAATTACAACAGGATTGGAAAAAAGTGACTTATGAGCAGTTTTCACACTTAACAACCATTGCAGTATCCCCACAGAGTCACGTGATCAAAATTTGCATGCTTGGCAACTTGATTCATTGGTTGCGGTGTCCCTGGGATCATGTGATCCTAGAGACACTGCAACCATCATAAATATGAGTCAAGTTGCCAAGCATGAAAATTTTGATCAGGTGACTCTGTGGGGATGCTGCAATGCTTGTTAAATGATCCTTTTTGCAACCTTCTGACAAAACAAAGTGAACGGGGAAGCCAGATTCGCTGAACAACCGCGTGACTAACTTAACAACTGCAGTGATTCACTTAACAGCTGTGGCAAGAAAGGTCGTAAAATGGGGCAAAATTCACTTAAGAACTGTCTCACTTAATTACATAAATTTTGGGCTCAATTGTGGCTGTAAGTTAAGGACTATTAAAAATTAGCAGTTATTCCGTTCAGAATTATATATCCTACTTCACCTATAAAAATGTATTGGTTTAAGTAAATTTGTTCACACTGCATCTAAATAACACCAATTCTGAAATGCACCTACTAAGAACATTTTGTTTCTCATGGAAAGAGGTCTGAACAAAATTATTATCTAAAAATCACTATTTGTAAAACTACTGATACAAAGTACAGTTGAATCCAGAAGAAGAAACTTTTTTTTTTTTGACAAATGGTGTGTAAGTTAAAAAATCCGGAATTCATAAGATTTTACGCACTTGCAAATATCTAACATGGTTTCCTTTAATATTCACAGCTCAGTTGACCAGAAGCTTTTCTAACACTTCCAAGGCACAATCAATTTTTAAATTATTTGAGATCTTAAACCATGAAGTTAATATAATTAGACATGTGAATATCTGCCCTGAAGCCATCACCAAGAGTGTGTATTACCTTATTGTTGCCTGTGATGCCTTTTTCATAGTGGGCCAAAGCATTCACATAATCACCCCTAAAATTAAAAGTCAGCGATATTTAGAATCTTCTCAAATGTTACAAAAGGAAGCAGACATTTAAAGAGATTCCAGCGAGAGCATTTGATGATAGCAATAAAACTTGGGAAGTAGTGTTTAGGTTTATGTGGTGATTATATACTTTGTGGCTTGAAGTAGGAAAGATGTAACAGACAAAACTACTGACTGTTGTATCACATACAAATATACATCCCCATCTTTCTTTGGGGTCCCCAACCCCCGGGCTGCAGCCAACCACCAATTCATGGCCTATTCAGAACTGGTCCAATGTGAGAGGCGGCCCAGTGCGCATGTGTTGCTCTATTCACATGAGGGAGGGCTGGCGTGCAGCACACAAACATTTACTCATGTGAGTGCCAGCCCGCCACTCGCATGACCTGGGTCCCCTCTCCCCCCCCACCCAACTGGGCCGCCAAGACACAAAGGTTTTGGACCACTGGTATATAACGGACATATATTAAGGTAGCCTGATATCTGAATATGGCCTTAGAATATCTTCCTGGCATTTGCAGTCATTACACAGAGGGGTGTGGTGGCCTAGAGGTGGAGCTCTCGCCTTACAATCAGGAGGCTGTGAGTTTGATCCTAGGTAGAGGCAGATATTTCTCTCTCTGGGCACACTGAGAATATATCTGCCAAACAAAACTCCATACTGGCAACAGGAAAGGCATCCGGCCATTAAAACACTCTGCTAGCTCCATTCAGTTGCCCAGGCTCCACCCCTGCAAGGGATTATGGGGGGTCATTAAAAGAAGAAGATGATGATGATGATTTGCAGTCATTACACACATGACATGTGGTACTGACTACCAATGAGGCTGGCTTAAAAAAAAAGGGGGGGGGGGTTGGATCAATTGATGCATTTGACGATGAACAGCTGTTAGCCTTGATGGCAGTGACTGACAATGAAAGCCATCTGCTGGCAGTCCAGTGGGCTTCTTTGTGCTGTTGGCCATTTTGAGAACAGACTGCTGAGCTAGATGGGCCAGGAGTCCAGTCCAGTCTCTCTCTAAGACAAAACCTCTTTACAGGAATCAAGAACTTCTCAGTCTTGACACCATAAAGATATTAAACGAATGCAAGGCTTTCTAATTCAAGGCTCTTTAGAATGGATTCTTATGGTGAATTCAACCATATAACTATTACATTTGTATGTAAGTCACCTAACAGTTGGGTTGGAAAATATATACACCAGGATAGACATTTTAATACTGTCTCTTTAAGGGAATGCTAAAATGATAATTGGGTGTGGTTCCTCAAACGGCCATAAGATGGAGCTAGAAACCTGGGTTGTTCTGTTGTTTCTGGAGAGTGTTGCCATTCCTGCATTTCCCTATTGACTGTTGCTGATCATCATTAGTCTTGGATTGATGTGAGTCTATTACTGAACTGTTTATGATACTGGACTTTGTTATTTGGATTATCCCTGGACTGAAAATTGACTGCTTTAACCGTGAATGACTTGGACTGTGTTTGGACTTTGCTTAACTGTTTTACTGGAAGTAAAAACCTACATTTTACTATACAGTGTGGTTGTGTGCTGTGTGTGTGTTATTCTTCACTACTCTCACTACGTCTCCCTGTGCGCGCTCATTCTCCTAACGGGGAATTACCTCAACAGTATGTATCAAATATTCAGAGAAAACATACGTAAATTCCAGCTGCACAGCATACTCCTTGGATATGAAGGGGATCTGGTCCGGTGCCAAACGTTTAGCTAGCTGAAGCGCACTATCCCACTGTTGCAAATCTCTCCTCATCTAATATCACAAATAGTACAGATTTGAACAAATTATAACTGCCTTTCCCAAAGCAATGCAGTGTATTTTTTAAAAAAGGGGGAAAATAAGCTTTTACCTCAAGCGCGGCAGTGGGAGATGATGATGCCAGATATAAATCCTGAGCTAAATTAAAATTATTGGTGTACATGGCAAGATGTCCTGCTAAAAGATTGTGTTCTTCTATGCCCTGAAAAAGAAGACATGGACAGCTCTCAAATTTTATTAAAAATTATCTAAAATAAATGTAGGTCAGTGGGTCATTATTATTATGTAGAAGTAAAAAAAACAAAAACCCTGATGAAACAGAGAAAGCAGCCTCTTGTGAGTTTGCATGCCAGCAAGCAGATGGCATGTGAAGGGAAGGAGCATAGGGGAGGGGGAGAGGGGTGGGGAGAGGACAGGAGAGGCGAAGTGCAGGAGAGGAGAGGGGAGGGGAGGGAAGAGGTGAGAGGAGGGGAAAGGTGAGAAGAAAGGAGAGGAGGGGAAGTGAACTATAGGAGAGGAGGGGAGGGGAGAAGTGAGAGGAGAGGGGGGAAAGGGGAGAGGAAAGGAGAAGAGGTGAGGAGAGGGGGAGTGCAAGAGAGGGGAGGGGGAGAGAGGTGAAGCAGGAGAGGATGGGAGAGGGGAGGAGAGGAGAATTAAAGAAGAGGAGAGGGGAGGTGAAGTGCAGGAGAGGAAAGAATCTCTGGCTTGTGTATAAAGTGAAGAAATGTGCTGGATGAGAATGATGGACTGAATCTGTATCTGGTGTGCAGGTGTAGTGGAATAAATATCTGATATATACAGGGAATCATCAGATTAGGAGATTTAGCATTTTGAGAACATTGGAGCTTTGCTTGGTGCCCATTATTTCAGCACAATGTCTCCATTCCAGATGTATTTTTATTGCTAAATTATCTCCTAATGGCGTTTTTCAAAATTTTAAAAACTTTGTGCTTGGGTTGGACAGTAAATTAGCACTAGCACATTCCCCTACCATTTTATGAATTAAAACATAAAACATAAAACAAAACAAAACAGAATTGTCCATACTTAACCGCAGCAATCCCTACCTTGATTTGCTCTAAGGACAGAACCATTCCGACGTTTCTGTTTGTCCTGTACACCCGTATTGCAAATTCTAGTTCCATGTGATGCAGGCAGGCCTCGCCTAGCTCATTCCAACTGGATGGTTGGTTCAGACGTTTGCATATCTCCCAGGCCTCAGAAAACCTAGGTCAAGTAACATGAAAAGTAACGATGAGGCTGAGGCCGCCTTCGTTACATTTGAAAACATTCCACACCGCGATCGAGGGATGACTCACCTTTTCAAAACTATAGTCTGAGTTAGCATTTGTTTCAATTCATCACAGCCCTGGTCTTTAAAAGTGCCCAGAAAAGTATGAGTGTTAAGGAGGATATTGTTGGTTTTCCCACTGTGAGTCTGACAGGTTAGTTCTCCATTGTATAACAGCAAAGGTTTATGTGAATAAGGAACTTTGGTTGTTCCCGCCAAGATCACCTTAGATCCTATGAGAGAAAATTAAATACGTTTGCAGTTCATACAGAGTAAGATGTTTTTTCTTTGAAGACTATGTTTCTATGGTAAACACACATGCTGCCACCCCACCCCCCACCACCGGTGTGAGCCAGTTAATCAAAGGGCCAGATGTGGTCCACAGGTTGTAAAAGGCTCTGCTCTGGTTTAGCATAATACGTGAATCATTCTAAGAAGTGACAATGTCCACCAGAAGGCATTATGGGATTGCTTATGTCTTGATTTGGATTCTTTGGTACAAGTAGTCAGATGTTATTCTACTGAGTTCAAACCCTCTACCCTGAAGCCCTAAGAGCAGAGGGACAGAGATTTTATGTCATGCTCCTAGTAGGTGGTTTTAAATGACTTCCACTCCTCCTCTCTAACCCACCTCTAATATCTCCCTCCAATAAATAATAGGTTATTTCTGCTATGGCCCCCGCTTTATGGAATATTCTTCTCTCTGTACCATATACAAAGAAAGAAAGAAAGAAAGAAAGAAAGAAAGAAAGAAAGAAAGAAAGAAAGAAAGAAAGAAAGAAAGAAAGAAAGAAAGAAAGAAAGAAAGAAAGATGTATGGTATTCAGCTTTGCTCGGGTATTTTCCCACGTCATTGTAGTTGTGCTTTTAAAGTTGTAGCAACGTTTCGGCAGAATCTCATCTGCCATCATCAGGCCTCTGTATTGTGTTCGTCTGTGAGTCAGACTTTTACAGTGGTTTCAGATTTAAATTTGGGGCAGCCTATTGCTGTGCCTGGATGGTTTTTTCTTCATCCTGATTGGTTGGGAGTCTTGGTCTGTGTTTATTGGTCTTGGAGTTTGCTGTGTTCTGCTTTATTGGTGTTTCTAATATCTTCTGTTTTGTGGCTCTTTTTGTATCTTGATTGGCTGGCAACATTGTGTTCCTTTATTGGAGGCCTTTAGTGCAGCTTGGCTCCGGGTGAATGGACGGCTATAATTAGTTAGGAAGCTAGGTTTCATCTGGGTGCCTGGTTGGGGTGTGTTTGAGCTGGAGGTATCAGGGGGGATCTGTTTGTGCCCAGGTGCTTGCCTGGCTAGTGGTGTGGAGATTTTTTTGTTTGTGAGTGCAGGCTTCCAAATGATTGACATATATATCTTTTACAATGTTAAAGTGTTTAATAATATTAATATTTGTTGTATGTATTGTTTTAGCTTTGCTGAACCCAAACAACAAAATAAATGAGATCAGAAATTCATTAGTCACATAGAAGAACATTATTATGATAAACAAGATATACAAACTAGCACATTATATAAGGTTTTTTTCCTCCTCATTCTTGCATCTTTTTCTGTCTTTCTTCTAATCATAATCATTAAAGCTGTGAATTTCTAGGAATTTCTTGTTTCCTTATATTACCATATAAAACTCTAAGGAACATTTGGAAATAATAAAATAGCTTCAATACCTTGTATGGTATCTTTATGAAACACGTAAGTGTCTATTTTGTTATCGTCATAGACCACAAATACACCCTTATCCAGTGGGCAGTTTTCCCACAGAATGCCTTTGATGGTTGGTTGCAAATTTGGAATTTCAAAAGCAGTATCGGTCACCTGCAAAGAGAGTAATGCAAAATTAGTTTGTGAACAAAGCCAACCACAAAAGTTTCAAGCATGTGCTTTATGATGACTTTTAGAGGAATGAGTTCACACTCTTAAACGATGCTTGTCAAAGAATTACAAAAATATTCTTGGCTTACAGATCTAAATAAAAGCATCCTGGTCACAAGGCAACAGAAAGACAAACATTGTTCACACAGATAAAACAAGGTTGCTTTGTTTTACATTCTTATTGCTTTCCATTGTTAATCTCAAATGGGCATTTCTATGTTCTGTAGTTATATTATCTGTAAACTGATATATTTTATCCGAAGTGCATTTTAACCTTACAAATCGTATTCCAACCTAGAACCAAAATGTTGATATTTAACTCTTACTTTTCTCTATTACATCATGGTTATTTTTGATGCATTACCTACATACTCTAATATTTAAAGCAGGGGTCTCCAACCTTGGCAACTTTAAGACTTGTGAAGTCCACAAGTCTTAAAGTTGCCAAGGTTGAAGACACTTGATTTAAAGAATCATTAAATGCTTAATATCCATTTCACATGTAGGCAGACCAGGAGTAGCACAGGTAGTCCTCGACTTTTGACCACAATTGAGCCCATAATATTCTGTTGCTAAGTGAGGCATTTGTTAAGTGAATTTTGCCCCATTTTCCAACCTTTCAGGAGGAAACTGGACTTTTTGGTTTTTCTTTGAATATGTTTCGCTTCTCAGCTCTTTTCTTGAAAAGAAAAAAACCCACACCTTTGGGATAATCATGACCTGGATGACTGAGAATCTCCACAGACATAAGAGTGTAATACGTGTATAGAAACCAACTTAAAATATATAAGTACAAAGGAAATGGAATGACTTACCGGACAGTAAACAAACCCATCACTTTTGGCATCAACAAAAACTAATGTAGTTCCATTGGGATCTGGGAAGATTTTTTTCACACCAACTGAATGCTGATACTTATTGACATATTGCCAGTCTTCGATGTAAAAATATTGAATAAGGCCAGTCTAGAGAGAAGGAAAGGAAGAAGGAGTTTGTGAACATTTGAGTTTGTGAACATTTGAAGGTTCACTTTCTATCTAAAATTAAAAACAAGAACTTTTGGGTTCAGAACAATAACTTAACAGGTAAGAGGTGAATTTATCAAAATGTAGACCATATGATTATAAAGGTATCATTTGTTGTCTGTATGTGACTTGCAAAATACTTTTAATCCAAAAAATGTAGCGAATATCAAATATATACCCTTCAAGATGCATATATAATAGGATACCTTATTATCAGAGTAGGAATTAAGACAGTAAAATTAGAGGCAGTTTACAGGTGGTTGAGTCTATCAGGTGTTATTTGTGGTATCTATAGGTGGTCCTTGACTTACAACCACAATTGAGCCCAACCTTTCGGTTGCTGAGCAAGACAGTCGTTAAGTGAGCTTTGCCCCATTTTGCAACCTTTCTTGCCACCGCTGCTAAGTGAATCACTGTAGTTGTTAAACAGTTGTTCAATGAATCTGACTTTGCTTGTCAGAAGGTCACAAAAGGGGATCCGGTGACCCCAGGAGATTGCAACCATCATAAATGTGAATCGGTTGCCAAGCCTCCAGATTTTGATCACGTGACCACGGGTGAAAAATGGACACGTCACTTTTTTCAGTGCTGTTGTAACGGTCACTAAATATGATGACCCGGGGTGAGGCACAAAGGCAACACAGTCAAATAAGCAAGAAGAGTCCCTTTATTATCTCCAACTTGGTCCCCAATGTCCAGGTTACTTTTGGCTGGAGAAAAACTCTCCCAGGAGCAGCCTTTAAGTCAGGGGTGGGCAAACTACGGCCCGCGGGCCACATCCGGCCCGTTGGTCTGTCCAATCCGGCCCGCCCCTGAAAAAAAATCGCTGGGCGTGGCGTATTACCCTGTGCTGCGTGGCCCCCAAAGCTGCAAAACAGTGTGGAGCGCTCTCGGGGTAGGAAAGAAAAGAACTTTGCAAAGGCCTCGGCTGGGAGTTCGAAATCACCTTCGAGTGCGACCTCTCCGAAGGTGAGTCCCCGCCGATCCACCTTTTTCTTCAGGGGCTTCCAGGCTTAAACTTTGCAAAGGCAAAGTTTGCAGGCTGGAGCGTCTTCCCGCCGAGGAGCGGGAAGGGTTCCGCCCGGCGGGCGGGCGGGCTGCTTAAACTTTGCTCGGGCGGCACTTTAAAAGCCTGCTCCCAGCACCTGAGCAACTTCCCAGCAACTTTCGGCTTCCTTTTTCCTCGCGGGCGCTCGTGCCTGGCCCCGAGCCGCGCGGCGGAGGGGAAACCTGGAGCGCCGCCGAGTCGCCTCCTCCAAGCAGCCCGCCCGCCCGCCAGGCGGAACCCTTCCCGCTCCTCGGTGGGAAGACGCCCGCCTGCAAACTTTGCCTGTGCAAAGTTTAAGCCTGGAAACCCGGAAACCCGAGCAACTTCCCAGCAACTTGCGGCTTCCTTTTTCCTCGCGGGCGTCGCGCCTGGCCCCAAGCCGCGCAGCGGAGGGAAGCCGGCGGGCGGGCTGGCGGGCTGCTTGGAGGAGGCTCCGGCTTCCCCTCCGCCAGGTGCGAGCACCTGCGAGTTAAAAGGAAGCCGAAAGTTGCTGGGAAGTTGCTCGGGTTTCGGGCTTCCAGGCTTAAACTTTGCAAAGGCAAAGTTTGCAGGCTGGAGCGTCTTCCGCTGAGGAGCAGGAAGGATTCCGCCCGGCGGGCGGGCTGCTTAAACTTTGCTCGGGCGGCACTTTAAAAGCCTGCTCCCAGCACCCGAGCAACTTCCCAGCAACTTTCGGCTTCCTTTTAACTCGCGGGCGCTCGCGCCTGGCCCCGAGCCGCGCGGCAGAGGGAAGCCCGGCGGGCGGGTGGGCTGCTTGGAGGAGGCGACCTGGCGGTGCTCCAGCAGCAGCAACAGGCAGTTCCGCCGGGCTCCGCTCAGGTGTCCGGCTGGGGCTGTCAGGAGTTGCTACCGCCGGCGCAGCTCCGTGCGGCTCCAGTCCCCCTTGCCTTGGGAAGGAAAAGGCAAAACCAGGAGCCGCTGAGCCTGAGCCTCCGGTGCCACTGCTCCCGTTGCAAAGCACTGCCGCGGCTCTTCCTTTTTGCCTTTCCCTTCCCAAGGCAACGCGGGACTGGAGCCGCGCCGGTGGTAGCAACTCCTGACTCAGGGGGCCTCCGAGGGGAGGGGAAGGAGGAGAAGAGGGGGGGGGGAAGGGGGGGGCGATTCCCAAAAAATCTTGTGCTGACCCGGCCTGTCTGTCAAATTTTAAAAGTCAATGCGGCCCCCGAGCCAAAAAGTTTGCCCACCCCTGCTTTAAGTGGAGGAAATTCAGTCCAAAAACAAAGTATATACAAACTGTAACTAAAAATCCACACAAACCACGTGCAGTAATTAACTTGACAGGGCAGGATAAGGAATTGCAGACTTGAAAACCCAGCAAAACATACACAGGTGGGAAGATGCCAGGAACACAGATAAGCCTCAACAATACCAGATAATTCACAATTTGCTCCCAACAACTTGCTTTGCGCAGCTTGCCTTTTTAAACACTGTGTTCCCAGCTGCAGCTAATGAAAGGAATTAGGACCCTTTCCTCCCCGTAAGCCACGCAACCCATGTTGCTTCCTTCTCCATTCCTCCCTGCGTGCCCTAGGATGAAGTGGGCCTGGGTCTTCCGCTGAACTGCCTCTCCCTTGATCTACCTCTTCCCTGCTCTGCCCAGCTGGACTGTGCCCTTCCCCAGTTTCTTCCACAGCCAACAGAGCCACACTCCCACTCCCTGTCAGCTGCTTGGCCTCTCCCTCTGAATCAGATTCCGACAGGGGCATGACACTAAATAAAAGGTTGTAAGTCAAGGACTGCCTGTATTTACTCAAAATGCTATGTAGGTTCCAGCAATATCACAAACTCTATGACTGCCCACAGATGGCAATAATATACTTTGTAAACAACACGGCTGTCACGAATGGGAGAGTTGAAACACAGCCATACTTACATCTGTACCGTAGATGAGGAACTCAGTCGTTAAAGAATGGCACAAAATTTTACTTTTATCATCTGTATCTGGGAACAGTCTCGTCTCCCGTTCCTCCTGAGTATTTGAAGGTTCACTTTCTATCTAAAAGAATAACAAGAACTTTTGGTTTCAGAACAATAACTTAGCAGGTTTTATTCATGCCTAATTTCAATTTAAGGAAATCAGTCATCAACTTAATCTTATTCTTTTTTATTGTTAAGGAAATCGCAAGCTCTCCTAAAAAAAACCTTTGGACTCTTCAAACCAAACCAATTAGTTATGTATTTGACCTTGCAATTCTATCATTTCAAATCATACATTCAAATCATACATTCTTGTTTTCTCTCCTCCTACAAATTACACTGGAAAATGTAATTTGGCTTTTTCACCTCATTTGGAGTAAAAATAAATTTACTGTCGTCTGTGATTTAACAAGTTTCTGGCTCCTATTTCTACATGCAGCTTAGATGGGTCTGTTTATCCATACAAACTACAGGTGATGAAAAATTCTTAACATACTTACCATATGCAACTGAACTTTACCATCAAAAAGTGCACCAGCATAATCAGAATTAAGACATATACTGGCTACTGTTCCCAGATATTCCATGTCCTTGAGCTTTTTTACTCCTGCAAGAAAATTTCAAAGCAATTGAAAATACCTCTGAACCTTTGATAAGAATCGATTGAACTTGTGAAGCTTACGACTGTCTAACATCTGCAAGGATGAATGTCACAGCCTCCAGAATGATCATTCTATGTTTTCTACTCACTAAATTACTTTAGTTTACTTTAACGCAAATTCTGGTACAAAAGTACAGGCAGTCCTCAGATTACAACAGTTCACTTACTGACCGTTCAAAGTTACGGCACTGAAAAAAATGTGATTAATGAGCATTTTTCACACTTACAACCACTGCACAGGGTCGTGTGATCAAAATTGGACCACGTGGTGACTCATATTTAGGACAAAGACAGGGTCCCAGGGACATTTGATCCCCTTTTGCAATCACCTGACAAGTAAAGTCCATGGGGGAACCAGATTCACTTAACAACCGTGTTACCAATGTAACAACTGCAGCGATTCACACCTAACAACTGTGGCAAGAAAGGTTGTAAAATGGGGCAAAACTCACTTAATGAATGTCTCACTTAAGCAACAGAAATTTTGGGCTCAATCATGGTCGTAAGTTGAGGACTACCTGTAAAAGTAAAGGTTTCCCTGTCAGTCAAATTCTGCCTCTAAGGCACTGTGTTCATCTCTGTTTCTTGGCCGAGGGAGCCAACATTGTCCAAAAACAATTTCTGTTGTCATTTAGTCAAGCATGACAATATGCACCAAAGGCGCACGGAATGCTGTTATCTTCACGCTGAGGTGGTACCTTTTAATCTACTCACATTTGCATGCTTTTCAAACTGCTAGGTGGGAAGGAGATGGGGCAAGGAACAGGAGCTCACCCTATTATGTGGAACACGGGTTTCGAACATGGACTTCCAGGTCTTCAGCTGACAAGCTCAGCTCCTTTAACCGCTGAGCTATCCCATCCCCCAGGTACAAAACAGCTGTCAACTAAAAAAATACTCCTTTGGTCTTTTTAGTTGCCAGCAGAAAGGGAGTGGGGGAAAGCAGTGCATTCCTTAAATGCCTCAGATAATCACCTTGGCAGCCCAAAGCTGTTGGCGTGCAACAATATTACTGGAGAGCATGATTGATGACTCTTGGCTATGGATGTGTTCCATTGAAGAATATACATCCAGGGGGTGGGGGGAAGACAGGGTCAAGGGGGAAATGAATGATGTATTTTAGTGTCAGCTGCACCCAGCTAACGCCAACATGGCCATTCCTAATAAATCATTTTTTTTTACTCCAAGAGATGCGGCTAAAGACTTATGATTTGAATTGGGGTGGATTTATTCGAGCCCTGACAGCAGCATGGCATAAAACGATGAAGATGACATTAGCTAAGCTGAGCGAGGCAAGCCTCCTGAGAAATAATGGAACCAGTGATATACTTACTGCTCTCTCCGAGGACATAAAACCATGCCCGATTATTCATGCCCACAGCCAAGTGATAGGGTCCAACGGCAACAAAGTTGGGTTCAACTTCAACAGAAACTCTTATCGGAGGTTCCTGCCAAGACAGACAACATGGCTTGTGCTGAGGAGGCTAAATCAAGGCCTTTATCCCAATGGAAAACTTTATAAAGGAATAAAGCGCCATACACTTTCAATGTAGTTGGCCACCGTGACCTCGAGAAGGGAGGTGAGGTAGGCGATCCTTGTGCCGTACGAGGCTCCCAGGATGGGAAGGTTGGTTAAGAACACGTGGATGAATCCTCGCTTGGTAGACACCGCCAACAATTGTCCGTCGTCTGTCCATGACAACTGATCTAGACCTAAAATAGTAATGATATCACACTGAATAGTTATGTTTGTCTTGGAAAGCCAAAAAAAGAATGAAACAAAAATGAATGTCTTATGCAAAAGTACATTTTCAAACCCCTGTATCTTTGAGCTGTTTCTTCCACATCATACAAGTTAGACAGTCTGGATGTTCTAATTCCAACTCATCCAGTGACTGGCAGACTAGAAAAGAGTCTTAAGGAATAACTTCTATCATGCATGTGCTTGATTTACTTACTTACAAATAAACAGGTTTTACAAAAACACATTGATAAAACTAACGTAAAAACCAAAATATGAAAAATATCTGAAACTCTAAAAGGACACGGTAGAAAGGTAGGTTTCATCCAGTGGTGGGATTCAATTTTTTTTACTATCAGTTCTGTGGGCGTGGTTTAGTGGGTGTGACTTGGTGGGTTTGGCAGGGGAAGGATACTGCAAAATCCCATTCCCTCCCCACCCCACTAACCTGCTTTCCAGCTCCGTTCTCCTGTGCAGGGCAACCAAAGAAGACCCAGCTAATCAACTGGGACTCAATGGGAGGCAGAGAATAGATGGGGGCAGGGCCAGTCAGAGGTGGTATTTGCTGGTTCTCGAACGACTTAAAATTTCCGCTACCGGTTCTCCAGAACTGGTCAGAACCTGCTGAATACCACCTCTGGTTTAATCCCTCTGCCAAACAGTCATTAGGGGGTAATTTATCTCAATCTCAACAGCCGTTTATTTCACACTAAGGATCCCATCCTTAAAAAAAATCATCACTTGGTGGAATTTGCAAAAATGGGAATCCTGCAGGATGGACTGAACAGAAAAAGGCAGTCCTGCAGGTAGTTTGGGCCTTAGATATGTGTTTGGTTACGGTTTCTTATTTATTCAACAGAAACAGACCTTCTTTTTAAGATCTTAATTATGGTGCAAAGGTAAGGAAGACTCCTGGAATTCCTGAGCTCTGACTATCTAATAATTCTCTAAAGTTGGGATAATTTGCACTGATACTTTGGCTTGTGTGCTCCCCTCTTCCCTTCACATACAGAGGGGAAGAAATTAAAATTCTCAACTTCCTAAAGATCCTGACTATAGTTTCAGAAAACTATCTTTTTTTTTTTTTTTGCTTTATTTCAGCATTAAGGGTCCTCTAAGATTTGTTATTAACTGAAAACTGAACCAAATGGCAGGATGAAACATGTGAGGTCACATTTGATACTGCTCCTTCTCAATCCTCTAAAGATTGCAAAGGTATTGAAAATCAATCTTGCTTAATCCAACACAAACAATTAATTTGGCAAGCTATCAAACCAGGAAGCTGTCAAACCTTTATTTTCATCCTCTAAGTTTATGATTGCACACATTTCCGTCAGATCTGACAGGTTATGAATCTTGACGCTATAATAAAAAGAAAATTGATTTCTTCAGTAGTCTCACTGTAACCATAAATCGCATCATAACATCAGTTATGTAAACACAGAATATTTTGAGAGCTGCTTTCAAAATTGAACTGGTGACATCAAATTAAAAAAAATAAACTCTTTAAATGGTGGAAAAAAATATACAGTCATGAAGGCACTCTTTCGTTTGGATATTAGCTTTGTTTAGGCTAGCAATTCTCAACCATTTGGGTCTCAGGAACCCTTTCCATTATTAAAAAAGATCAAGGATCCTACTCAGCATTGGTTGATGTGTTGACTTTCTCTGAATTCTGCATGTGTAAAATTCGAACATATTCGAAGATACAAAATTTTTGGTGTTTTTTTAAAAACAATACTCCTTTTGCTATTGAAATGATCTTACATGGAAATATTATGCCTCACCAGTTATCTCCACATGATGCAGCTTTGTTTAATGATTCAGTGATTGCAATGCCGGCCAAGGAATCCTTATGATCAGAAGCTTGGAAGATTTCATGGCCAATCTCTTGAACCTGCGTTGAAATCACCACAAAATAGCCCAGCGAAAAACCAATCATGATGTAATTTTCACCATATCTGAAAAAACAATAGACACCCCCCCAAAAAAAGAAACCTGCTCAGGCATCATAACTCCTGACAGAAATCATGGGGAGACCATCTTCAATTGTGAAATAACTGTAGAATTGAACGTGATCAGAGAAACAGAAGAATTATCCAAAAATTAACTTACATTTTATCAAAAGATAAGGTGCTGAGAGAGACTCAGTTGCATATCTCTTTTCAGGGATATTACATTTTAGATGGTAAATTATTCAAATCTCTTTTATTTAAAAAATAATAATCCCCCCCAAACTAACTAAATAAAACAACCGAAACTCAAAACTCACTTTAAAATTATGAATTAAACTGCCACAGGATGACAGATTGGGTTTCAGCTCACAAAAAAAAAAACAAAATATACTTGTGTTTAAGTTGCTACACAGTGCTCTTTTGTTGTTGTTGTTGATATTGCAACCCAATATAATCACTCCAGAGAAACATTATTACTTTAGGGGTTACTTACAATTTGTAAGATACTATCTTTCCATAACGTTTTTGAAATGCTAGTTCAATTGGCTTTTCTGGATCTTTGAAGTTAAAAAAATATAATGTTTTTTGTCCAACTACAATGCAAACCTGGCAAAAAAAGAGAAAGAGAATAAATGCAAGAATATTTCCAATACAAATAGCCACATCTTCCCTTGTCCCAAAGGAGCTTCCAAAAAGACAATTCAATTTCCTTGGTTTTTCTTAAAGATGTTTTTACTTCTCATCCAAGAATCTTTTTCAGTTCTAACTAATTTTCTCAATAAAGCCAGTAAAAAATGAATATAAAGAGGTTTTTTTAAAAACAAATCATTAAACTTTATTGTTAAAGCTGAATTGAATAACAACAGAACCAAGCTTGAAAGACTGACAAATACAAAAAATTGTTTGCAGGTCCCAATTTTTTTGTATAAAGATACTGCCTTATCACTTATGAAATCTGAACAAGACATCAGGGGCAAAAGTCACATGGAAAAAAAGACAATTGCAATTTAAAAATATATATATATCTCAATCATACAACTGGGAAAACCTAGTTTAGACAAGATATTGAATATACTTCACAGACAAAGCTGTGCAGGTTAAATTTCCCAGAAACAAGCTGCCTTGTTAAGAATCAGGGCAACAGAGGTTGGTTTTGCTAATTTCAAACATAATTTCAAATGGATTTTTTAACATTAACTTTTTTTCCAGTGGTCTTTCTTTTTAGCAGATGAAGCAAGACTGGTGTTATATAGATCCAGCATGGTCATTAATAACCTACCGTGGTTTCATTTCCTCCTGCTTCTTCATCAGTCTTCATCTTGACAAACTCCATATTGCTGGGGTCTTCTCTCACTGCGGTCTGCAAGAATAAGATTCTGGATTAACTGAATTTATAGTATCTCTCTGTATAGAGTTATACTAGTAATTAGAAAATGAGACAAGTAGGGCACTAACATGTTTATCAAGGAACTGTCAGTAAGCATTTGGAGGATATTTTAGATGCTGACTGGGTTTTTGTATTGCTCTAAGACAGGTATATTTAATAATTCAGTTAAAGTGTATTTCATAATGAGTGACTCTTGACGAATATATCTTTTCTTTTATGTACACTGAGAGCATTTGCACCAAAGACAAATTCCTTGTGTGTCCAATCACACTTGGCCAATAAAGAATTCTATGCTATTCTATTCTATTCTTCATTCTATTCTCTTCTTCATTCTTCTATTCTCTTCTTCATTCTTCTATTCTCTTCTTCATTCTTCTCTTCTTCATTCTTCTATTCTATTCTACTCTACTCTACTCTATTCTACTCTACTCTATTCTAGAGTTACCCAATGGTGCATTAATCACCTGTCATTCTAAAAACAAATCCTAAACTGATTAAGGTGTTGATTTGAGATATAACTGTTTGGGGATTCATAGGAAGAACACACTGAATAAATAGAGGAAAAGTACAAAGGTTTCCTGTATTTATTTCATCTCTTGCACGTAACAAAAATATAAGTTTATTACCACTTTGATAGTGTCGCCTTCGTGGTTGCTAATCGTTATTAATTTGTCTTCTCCGCCTAACGCTATTAATTTTTCTTTGCTCCAGCAACCGCAGGTGATCCGTTTGGTGTGCTTGCCTGGTAAAAGAAGACGGGGAGAAAAATCTCCAACTTTTTGCTTCTTAACAACTCTTTATTAGGGCCCGAGACCAGCTTTCAAACAGCTTTAGAATGAGAAGATACCTTTGAAAGTCATAGAAGATGAATAAACCACAACATCTCATTTATAACAGAAGCAGAGAAATCAGGGAAAATATCCCAACGGAGCCAGAAAACACAAGGCCAAATTTGGCCATTTGTAAAGGCGAGAATAGTGTGTTTATTCATGAAAGAAGAAAAACATAACAAGTATTTCAGATAATGCCCAGGAAGATGAAGCAATTTTTTCTATATTATAAAATATAAAATTAAATATATAATTATTTAAATGGTAATTCACTTTGTGGCTAAAATTCTGCTTTTCCCCCCCATGCTTAAAATTATTGGAGAAACCTGCCTTGTCTCCAAAATATGGACTGAGTATGTTCTTAACTTGTAAAAGCAAAAGATCTGTGATAAATGTCAAAAACAAAGATCTGAACTGGCTTAAAAATGACTAGATTATCAAGATTTGTCCTTTTAATCCAAAAGCTTGGAATAGCTTTTAACAGAATTAACTAATGAAACTTAAAGGAATGAGAGAAAGATTACAAAATGAATGAAAAAAAACACTAAGCCAAAGGCATAACTTGAAAAAGATAACTATCTAAATACTGCTTTGGAGATCCTAGCCTCTGCCAATTTGTTGTGATGGTAGAAATAAATTCCCAACTTAGTAAAGGAAATCTCCCCACTTTTATTTTCTCCATCGAGATATTCCAGTGGCCAAATGCTAGAAGGGGAAAAAAACGCAATTTATATGTCTGTCTGAATATCCCACAACGTTCTTGGCAAAAGAAATGCTGAAATAACTTGGGATGACTGTAAACAGTATTAAAATACAACTTTGTGTGTAGCTGCACTCTTGAGCTGTTTACTTATTGGAAATAAACTACTTCTCCTTTGCACACATTTGCTGTTGTGGGATCCTTGTGCTGAGTTTGATGGCTCTCTTTGCAGATCTTTCATTTCCAAATTAGGTAACATCATCAGTGCTACCTGCTAATGAACCCTTCATTTGGTGTGATACAGATGCAAAAAAGCCATCCAGCTCAGAGGACTCCGCAGGTCAATCCTGAGCTGCAAATATTCTCTTCTATCGGTAACAAATTTGCTTTTTTCTGACTTAAACCTGTTCCAGTTTTAAATACAACTTTTGGAAAATCCCTCTCTACAGTTTTCAAGCTACTGACCAAGGATAGGAATCTTGCGGGAAGTCTGGCGATTATATATTAGTACATTTCCTTTAGCTGTTCCAGCAACTAGTAAGGCTTCAGTTTTTGACCAACACAAGAAAGACATTGGTTCCCTGAAATATAAAAATTAAATAAAAATAAGCTCTGCCAAATTAAACAATATTTAGCTGATTACAACTTTATTTTTGAGGAATAAACAGTGCAACAAAAAATCCCCCTTATCAAGATCAGATCAGGTAACTAGCATGATTCCAATTATAATTAAAGTAATAGAAAATGGAGCATAAACTATGTGCACAATATTTATCAACAGTTCTTGGTGTGAACTATTCATAAAATTAACAGAAAAGAAAACAGAACAATAAAAGACTCTCATATCAAACTCCATACCTTGATATGACCAAATTCAAAATTAACATTTACATTTGGATAAATTCTTTAAAAATAAAGATATTGCCCTTGCTTACAATTAATTTTTCTTCTAAGAGAGAAGGAAGAAGTGAAATAAGATGGAGGAAAGAGGTAATAATAAACACTTTTGGAGCACTTCATTAGCAATATGAACAAAACAGCAAATCTTTAGGATTTGACGAAGGCATCTTTGTTGGAAGATGTCTTTTGTTAAGTCTTTTGTAATTTCTCCTGAAAATGATGTAACATAGTGGCACCCAGAAGATGCCAATTTACAGGGTAATCTACTCCAATCAACAATCAAATTTGCAAGGTGGCAGTCAGATGGACACACACACACCAAATGAGGACACTGTTGAAATACATGGCATTATATTACATTACCTTTAAAAACAAATGTCCTCAAAATGTGTGATTGAGATATTATAGATGTTAATCAGATCTAAATATATAGATATAGTTTACTTCATATATTTATATAATTCTAGAGCTGCGGTGGTGCAGTACTGCAGGCTACTTCTGCTGACTGCTTGAAATTTGGCAGTTTGAATCTCACCAGGTTCAAGGTTGACTCAGCCTTCTGTCCTTCCAAGGTCAGTAAACTGAGGACCTGGATTGTTGGGGCAATAGGCTGACTCTGTAAACTGCTTAGAGAGGGCTGTAGAGCACTACAAAATGGTATATGTCTATTGCTATTACATTATATCACATTACATTACATTAATTTCATAAATAAATTACCTCATGCTAGTATCCATCAAACTGGTTTTATTTGTATTGGCATCCCACAGATAAATAGCACTGGATTTATCAGCAATAATTGCTAGAGTATCTCCATCTTGATCCCAATCCATAGCAATGCAGTTCCTAGCAAAGGACAAAAAATGTTCAAATGCTTTTAATAAACACCGTTTTATTGTCTGTTCTACTCATATTTTAAAACTGCACATGAAGATACTGGCACACTATATGGAAAAAATCTATTTGGGTAGATACCTTACTTTCAAAACCACCAGTATCTGTTTTAGATCATCCATAAGTGAGATTTTAAATTTAAAGGACATCTAAGGTCATGAACTGAGATTCAAAACTTACCCCGGTAAAATAATTTCATTTTTCTTTTGACCATGGCGATCAAAGACTTTAACAGTATGACTGTACCTTTAAACAAATAAAGAAAAGCTTCTAAGAATGACAATAACCCTTTTCACAATTCAGTGACTAAATTTTCTAAAATCAGTGACTAAATTTTTGCATACCTTTGGAAGACAATTAAACAAAGAGATAACAAATTTTCATTCTACACTTTTTCATTCCACACTTCTGCAAGGTCAAACCCAGACACCTAGGATCTTTCATTCATTTCTTTTTCTTTTTTTAAATCTTACCCTGTAACCGCAATGTAGTTTCCTAAGGTTTTTTGCCAAGCAAATTGCACGGGGGCACTAGGTGCGTCCTTTTCTGAAAGGGTAAATACGCGCTGTGGAGGGAAAGTGAGAATTACACATTGGTAAGTTGTTTTTATTTTATTTTTTGAAGGCCTTATGTTTCAAATCTGTAGAACATAGCATCTGTTATAAAAGGCCAGCTTGCAGCAGTCTCTCCTGTTGGGAAAGAAAGAAAGAAAGAAAGAAAGAAAGAAAGAAAGAAAGAAAGAAAGAAAGAAAGAAAGAAAGAAAGAAAGAAAGAAAGGAAGGAAGGAAGGAAGGAAGGAAGGAAGGAAGGAAGGAAGGAAGGAAGGAAGGAAGGAAGGAAAGAAAGAAAGAAAGAAAGAAAGAAAGAAAGAAAGAAAGAAAGAAAGAAAGAAAGAATGGAGGAAAGAAAGAAAGGATGGAGGAAAGAAAGAAAGAAAGAAAGAAAGAAAGAAAGAAAGAAAGAAAGAAAGAAAGAAAGGATGGAGGAAAGAAGGAAGAATGGAGGAAAGAAGGAAGGAAGGAACAAAGGAAGGAAGGAAGGAAGATGAGAAGGAAGGAAGGAAGAGGGAGAGAGAATGGAAGGAAGAATGGAGGGAAGGAAGGAATGGAGGGAGGGAAGGAAGGAAGGAAGGAAGGAAGGAAGGAAGGAAGGAAGGAAGGAAGGAAGGAAGGAAGGAAGGAAGGAAGGAAGGAGGAAAGAAGGAAGGAACGAAGGAAGGAAGATGAGAAGGAAGGAAGAAAGAGGGAGAGAGAATGGAAGGAAGAATGGAGGGAAGGAAGGAATGGAGGGAAGGAAGGAAGGAAGGAAGGAAGGAAGGAAGGAAGGAAGGAAGGAAGGAAGGAAGGAAGGAAGGAAGGATGAGAAGGATGAGAAGGAAGGGAAATGAGAAGGAGGGAAGGAAGCGGTGGTGACACACAGTGTTTAGTGGAGTGCCATATTGCAGGCGAAGTGCCCACTGCCAGAGATCCTGACCAGCTCAAGGTTGACGCAGCCTTCCATCCTTCTGAGGACCCAAATTGTTAGAGGTAAGAGCCCACTCTGTAAACCAAACCGCTTAGAGAGGGCCGAAAAGCACTGTGAAGCGGTGTCTAAGGACTATTGTTTGTGAAGGAAGGAAGGAAGGAAGGAAGGAAGAGGGAGGGAGGGAGAAGAGAATGTAAGGAAGAATGGAAGAAAGAAAGAACAGAATATTGTGTGTATGTATGTATGTATGTATGTATGTATGTATGTATGTATGTATGTATGTGTATATATATATATATATATTTGTTTTCTGAGGTTCTGCGGATTGTATGTGGATCTTGTTATGGTCCCGCGTAGATTCGTATCAGGCACTTGGGGCCACTGCCTGGCGCTGGCGTGCCAGTGCAAGCAGTGTGTGACCGGAGCTGCCATCTCTCTATATATACCATCTCTCATATATAGAGATGGCAGCTCAGGTCACACACTGCTTGCACTGGCACTAAGCCAGCACCAGCCTGAAGATGGCGAGTGGGACTCGCCGAAACGTTGCCAGATACTTTGAATCTTACGCGGAGAGAACCGAATAACAAAGATCCATATATATATATATATATATATATATATATATATATATATATATATATATATATATATATATATATATATATATATATATATATATGTGTGTGTGTGTGTGTGTGTGTGTGTGTACACACATAAATAAAATGATTGATTGATTGGCAGATAAAAGCCAGTAAAAGACTCCCACCCCCAATGAATTTTTTTAAACCGTCGCTCGGTCTCTGATGTCTTGGGAAAGATGGAAGGCCAAAAGGGAAACGGCACAGAGAGTAGGAGAAGGTTAGAATAGAATTAACAGAGCTGGAAGGGGTCTGGGAGGTCACCTAGTCCACCCCCTTGCCCGATACACCGTTGCAAGCAAACGGCCGTCCAGGCTTGTCAGCGACGGAGGCTCCTTTTCCACATTGCGGCCTCTGAGTAGGCAGACAGGCGTTCCACAAGTTTCTCCCCCCCCACCCCCGCGTTCCTCACGGAGGAAGGAAACCCCACCAGTTGAACAGCCGCCTGTCCTAACCAACCGGGAAAGTTACGGGTGCTCGAAAGGGAAGGGAAGGTACTGAGCCCGTTCCTGGCAGAGAAAACCGGGCCACGGGTGGCGGGGGGGGGAGAATAGCCCCTCGACCGGCCCCGCAGCCCCCCAAATCCGCCGCCGCCGCGGCCTTTACCTGCATCTTTTTCCCCTCAGAGACCCAGCGACGGTTTAAAAAAGGGGGGGGGGGGGGGAGGGAGGGAGGGAGGGAGAGAAAGGGCGCATGCGCACTCAGGCGCCTGGCAGGCATTCGCGTCGGCGTCACCCGGGAGACGGCGGCCTCTAGAGATGTTAAAAAGGACTAAATGGAAGAGGGGACCGTTCTTCGGAGTGGGTATGTATCAAGAGAATGAGGATTTAATAATGTCATATTAGGGTATGAGAAGTTAATGAGTTCTCATCCCAGAGATAAAGTATAAATGTAAAGATCTAGCAAATTACGTTATAAAGTATAAATGCAAAGATCTAGAAAACAATACTATAAAGTGTAAATGCAAAGTTCTAGCATTTACACCATAAAATATACATGCAGTGATCTAGAAAAGTACGCTATAAAGTATAAATGCAGATCTAGAAAACAATACAGCATCAATGGAAAGATCTAGAAAGCCACGGTAGATAAAATTACAAAGATCTAGAAAACCATGCTTTAAAGTATAAATGCAAAGATCTAGAAAACTATGCTATAAAGTGCAAATGGAAAGCCCTAGCTTTTTTTGAGAAATCTATAGTACTTTAGGCAGGGTGGAAGGAAGGAAAAGGCAACCAGCAGCAAGAGGAATGCACTCAGTAACACCAGCCATGGGTCACTGTTGGGAGACCAAGTCATGGAAAGATTGTCATGGAGAAAAGCTAGGCCTCAAGTTGTTTATAAAAAACTAGCTGGATACCCGTGCTTCGCTATGAAACATTGTGGTCCGGCTTAGTTTTGGGGGAGGAAAATAAGGGGGGGGGGATTCTGCTTCTGCCTACCAACATCCTCTGCTATTCATCTGGCTAGCGTCCTGTCAGTGTGTGAGAGAGTTGAGGGCTGTTTGGAAACTGAAAAAGTATTTTCTGTGCGAGCAAGGAGACAGCAAGGAGCCTGGGCATGGCTTAGCTCAACTGTTCTGTACTAAAGCTTCTTGGTGCTATGAAACTGAAACTCCTCTGCTTGTGTTTTGCATTTGGAACAGATTTCTTTACAGGTGGAGAGGGGGAGTAGAACTCCTTAGCATCAGAGCATGTTGATAATAATAATATATGAAATACTGATGCTCTGATGGTCATTTGGAAAAATCCTTTCTTAGTGAGCACCTAGAAGCCAAGAGGAACAAACATGCCAAATTTCAAGTTTGTAGGCTTTATGGTTCTGGAGATTTTGTGATGATGCGTGAGTGGTCTTTTGCCTTGATAGATAGATAGATAGATAGATAGATAGATAGATAGATAGATAGATAGATAGATAGATAGATAGATAGATAGATAGATAGATAGATAAAGGTGGGATGTTAAATAAACAGATGTGGGGGAATCCAAGAGTCAATGTGGACTTGATGGCCCACAATCACAGTCCTTTCTTTCCTTTCCTTTTTTAAATGACAAACTATTTAAAAATATTGTCAAGGATGAAAGTGATTCCTTAAATCCAGAGAAATCGTTTTTAAAAAAATCAATAAATCTGCAAAGGGTCTTGATTGTTTCAAGAGTTCAAAACAGGAAGAAACCTATGCCAGCATAAATCACCATTCATGCCTTTGCAGAGAAAAATCGTAGTGATGGAACCAAATTCCAATGATAGAAAACTTTGAAATTACTCCTTTGATGAACCATAATTGGAAAAAAAAAAAGGGGGACGTTAAAATTAACTGATCCCTATTGGGGAATCATCTCTACCAGCTCCACCCCTGCCACGCCCCTTCACCACATCCCTTTACTCTTTGGGCTCCGATTGGAGCGAGGTCAGCAGTCCCGCCCTCCCAATGCTAAGGCTCCCGCTGACTCCCTAGAGCCAAGAAAGTAGAGGTGTCTTGACTGTCCAGCATAATGAACATTATAATTGATTTATAAACTTCAGTCATCAGCTAGATGTAGACATTGAGAGGTCCCAATATTTAAGATAGCCGTCTTGACGCCAAAATTAAAGATTAAGAAAAAGTGTCCTAGCCTGAGTCTTTTTGTGTGATAAATTTTGTCAAACCGGTTGAGATGCCTGCCTCCGTGATGCTGGGGTGCAAATTTCCACCAGTCATCCTTCTCCTCTTAAGTCATCAACTTTTCATACACGAATAAATTACCACTCCGAATGTCGCCTCTTCCACTGGAACAAAAACTCGAAACAGCTTTTCTTTTGAAGGTATCGCTTTCTAGCCTTCAAACAAACATTTTGGATCTTGCCTTTTGTCCTGAGCTACAGACAGCTGCTTTTGGATCAAAACAATTCAACTTTGTAGGCTTTTCTAGGAAAAGAATAAAATTGGTATTTATCACCATTTTAATTCTGTCCCAAAGGTGGTTTTTTTTAGGAGGCAACTGGACTTTCTGGTTTTTCTTTGAAGGCGTTTCGTTTCTCATCCCAGAAGCTTCTTCAACTCTGACAGGACGAGTGGGGAATGGAAGGATTTATGCTCCTTACAGTGAAATCTTTCCATTCCCCACCATTCAGTCATAGCTGGAGAATCTTCTGGGATGAGAAGCGAAATGCCTTCAAAGAAAAACCATGAAGTCCAATTGCTGCTTGAAAAAAAAAAGTACCTTTGGGACAATCATGACGTGGAGGACTGAGAATCTCCATTGTCATTTTAAGTCTGCCTTCTCTGTTTTAATTGTTTTATGCCGATCGTGCCTGAAATCCCATCCCGATAAAATTAAGGACCTTTCACGAGTGGGATCTCATGGAGAATGTCTGGTGGTCACAAGACAATTGAATTTTAAAGAGTTAGAAAACACAGGTCTCAGGTAACAACTTTCTAAATGATGTAGTCTTTGCTTGTGAGGGATCCTTAGTGCTCTCTGAACTTGATTGTTTTCTTACAGGCATTTCATGACCCAACTAGGTAACATCATCATGATGATACCCATGATGATGTTACCCATAAGATGTTACAAGAAAACAACCAAGCTCAGAGAGCACCAAGGACCCCACGTTTCAACCCCAAGCTACAAATATTCTCCTTTATCAGTACTCTTTATTTGTGGCATCATTGGTGTGTGCAGATACAAAACCTCCAAATTCTTGGGACTGCTTTAAAATTGCATTAGAATTTCAGGGAAAGAAGTCTCTGTAACAAGGTAAGGAATCTCTATCACTTTGCCCCAGCTTCTCTTCAAGAGAATTTTGCAAGAAACTTCTAAAACACACAATGTAAAAAGAGAAACCATGATGTTATGAAGAAGGCTGGTACTAGAAGGTGTCCCTTTCGAAGCTGTAAAGTGTTCGTTATTATATGGAAATAATAGCACCGTCTTTTTTCACCCGTAATGGTTTTGCTGGAGCTTTTCAATCACAAGGAAACTCGCTGCATACCATGTAATTCATAACGGCAATTTTATAAACATTTGGTTCCACGTTTTCAACAGATAAAAGTAGTTCAACATCAAGGGGGCCAATCTAATTCTTCAACTACCTCCCTTCTAACATTTCATGCACATTGGTGAAAAATAATCTGAATATAAACTATGGCGCCAAGGTATTGACAACAGCTTACTCTGACTACTATGATTTTAAAATTCAAAGCTATTATTATTTTGATGCAATCAGAGATTGGTGCAAATAAAAACATAAACCAAGCAGTTTCTGCTTATATAGCAGGAAGTCTCATTCAATCATCCCAACTACACCTTTCGTTCCCTTTCCTTTTCTGGTTTGCCAATATTTGATCTTTCTGACTACTCCGGCTTAAAATGGTTTTGCAAATGCAAACGGAGATTTGGTTTCTATTACAGACTTTCTCTGTGTTATTCTCCACCCAGGCAAGCTGGACAGCTAATGAGTGCTGCTGTCTTTCATTTTTTTCTACCTCTCTCTATGGCAGGGGGAAATGTCCAATGCTGGCTGGGGAATAATGGGAGTTGGAAATCCACGAGTCTTAAAGTTGCCAAGGTTTTACACCCCTGTTCTTGACCAAATCTGGCACACCATCAACTGTGCTCCTTTTGGTGGCGGATTATAAGCTCCATGAAAACCATCCATTTCTTTTCTGCATGATCAAAGCCACTGTATTCCCAGGCAGTTATTTTGGAGTTGACCTGTATGTGTTCTCAGAGTTCAACAATCTACTGCAAAATGATGTATCATTAATTTGATTTGTTCAAAAAATATTGCAGAATCTTCTTTGCCTGTGTGTTTCAGGGTGCACAAAGAAACGGTATATACTGGGAGTGATTGGGAAAGCTGTATTTTGTAAACTAAATGCCTATATGGCAATGTGTTTCTTGTACACCACCAAAGGAGGTAGATCCATGAGAAACCAATGTTTGATGATGCACTTTCCAAATAAACCTCCCAATTGAACAGATCGGCAGAACGTTTTTCCAAATATAATCAGGAGAGAAGATTGGTTTCATTTCATTCATATTGAGTTTTTAATTCAATACAATAGAATTCTATTTTAATTAATTCCTTTCCATCTATTGGATACATTTTCCACCTGACATATTAGCAATTAGAAAGAGACGGAAACTTTTGTGGGAGTTTGATTGTCTTCTCTTAAGATGTTCGGAACCGTGAGGCCCTTGGATCATAAAGGAGATGGGAAGACAGCTAGAAAAACAGCTCAGGTAATAAGGGAGGTGATAGCTCTGCGAGAAAAGGGCAATGAAGGGGGCCCTCGACGTACCCTTCCAATTGAGCCCCAAATTTCCGTTGCTAATCAAGACAGTTAAGTTAATTTTGCCCCATTTTATGTGCTTTCTTGCCACAGTTGCTAAGTGGATCACTTAAGTTAAGAGTAACACCATTGCTGGTTTCCCCACTGGCTTTGCTTGTCAGAAGGTTGCAAAAGGAATCACATGACCCCGGGACACTGCAAGCGTCATAAATATAATCTGAATTTTGATCACGTGACCATGGGGATGCTGGAACGGTGGTATGAAAAACGGTCGTAAGTTGTTTTTTTCAGTCTCATCGTAATTTCGCACGGTGACCGAACAAATGGTGGTTAAGTCCAAGACTATCTATATTCCTTTTCTGTGTGAGCGTCTGCTGCTTGGGAAATTTCATGGAGCTGCATTCGATATGGGATAAACGTCTTGCTTCAATTTAGCCCTTGTCAGCCATGTGCCAGTCTGTTGCACAAGCCTTGTCCTGTTCCTAACTGAAATAAACAAGATAAATTTCTCACCCAGTAGCTGCCTTTATGTCTTCATTCCTGGCTCAGAGAAGCCTGGGAAAGGCTCCCACCATTCCGTTCGAAGGAGAAAGGCTCTTTCCTGAACTAAAGCGCCTCCTGTGATCTGAAGCCCCTCTGGGGTCCTCCTTTATGACGGTGGTGCTTGGCTGGCACTGAGTCACAAAACGACCCAGACAGGATAAACCAGCGTGTAGTAGTGGCAAGTAGACCATACGTGGCATGTAGAAGAGCTGTGTCAGGAGGACGTGTGACGACTACTCTGGACGCTTCCCCATATACCACTCCAGATATCATCTCAGAGGAAGATGAAGCAGTTGTCCTGGCACATCAGGAGGGGAGTCAGTCAATGGCTCCGAGCAGCCTTCTGAGAGGGATTTGGCTGAAGGGTAGCTGCAGCAGGACAACTCTGAGGTTTCAGGTGGGAAAAGCATGCAACTGCAGCCAGGCAGGAATGAGGAGGAGGAGGAGGAACTGCCTTCTGCACCTGATCCAAGAACATGTAGGGCAGAGAAAAGGCGGGAGCAGAGAAAGTCAGCCAGATCACTCGGGAGGAGGCAGGCTTGCCCTTCTACATGGTCTGCACCAGAAATTGGCTATTTAGCACAGCAGATAGATGGGAGGCAATGCTAGGAACGACATTGCTGTATGTCCTTGCCTTCAACTTTGGACTTTGCCTATGAATTTGTCTTTGCCTTGGGAACCTGTTTTGGCCTCCTGGACTAGACTCGTCTTTGCCTCGAGGATTAGTGTTGGCTTCATTTGACCTGCGTCGCTTCTTGTCTTTTTGCAGAATGCAGTAATGGTGGCCTGGTCAACAGAAGAGAGCAATGGAACTACTTCCGAGTAACTGAGCCATGTGCAGAAACTGCTTCTGTGTGTAGCCCAGCCTACCTCTTCGAACTTATGATGACACTGGAAAAAAGTGACTCGTGTTCAGTTTTCACACTTATGGCAGTTGCAACATCCCTGTGGTCACACGATCAAAATTTGAGGGCCTGGCACCTGGCATGTATTTACATATCCCAGGGTCAAACGGAGGAAACAAGAGACAATGAGGAAGTCAGATTCACTTAACAATGGAAGTGATTCGCATAATGACTGTGGAAAATATGTTATAAAATGGAGCGGAATTCACTTAAACATCTTAATTACTCATCTTACGTTGCAACGGGCTCAACTGTGATCACTAAGTCGACGACTACCTGTAGCGTTTAAAACAAGGCACAAACAAAAATATAAAATGCTGAGAGCAGGGTTGGAACATCCAAATATTTCATAATTGTGAAAATCTACAGAGAAATCGCTACAATGTGAAAAAATTGAGTTACAGAAATTTGATCTTAGGGAAATCGATCAGTCTTTGATATGAAATGTAACTGAACATCTGAAATGTACGTAGGGCCAAACCTGATTTTGTTGTTGTTGTTGTTAGAATAACACTCTGTCAATGCTTATATAAAATCTGTGGAGACATCTCATTTAGGATCAATAATCATGGAATGTTTTGGAATACATAATCACCATCATCATCATCATGAGTCACTTTTAATCAGCCTGATCAACTGTTCTTTTACTGCAACTTCTTTGAAGAAGTGATCCATAAAGTGACAATACGGTTTGGCAAGATATGCAGGATTATTTCTAGGCTACGTAAAACTTCCTAACAAGACACGGGGTACCCAGTGATGGGAAAGTGCTTGAAAAATATACTCCGTAACCGATGTCCAAGCATAAGACAAGAATTAAAATAAGGCTTCGGTTTAAAGAGAAAAGAGTGCAGCAGTTCGCTGAAAAACTACAGGTCGTCATTGACTTACACCCAGTTCATTTAGTGACCGCTGAAAGTTACAATGGCACTGAAAAATGGACTTACGGCCATTTTTCATACTTATGACCGTGTGTGGCATCCCCATGCTCATGTGATCAAAATTTAGATGCTGGGCAACTGGTTCATATTTATGATGCTTGCAGGGTCCTGAGGTCCCTGCAGTTCCCTTTTGCTGTTGTGGTTCGCCGGCAGCCGGTGCAGACGGCAGCGGAATGGGACAGTGGGGAAGAACGGGGACCAGTCCAGGAGTCTGGACAGGACTCGGATCCTGCATCCGATGCAGAGATGGGACCAGGACCATCTGGGAGTAGGGTGCTGCCTCCGGAGCCTCCGGAGTCTGGCAGCAGCGAGGCAGAGGACCCAGGGGAGCCTATTCCCAGTACACATGTGCGCAGAGCTACTAGAAGGCGAGAGCAGCTGAGACGAAAGGGGCGACTCGGGAGTAAAACTGGGAGGAGATTGCTCCTCCCATAAGGGATAAAAGTCAGGCCAAGATGATGAAACCTTTGCAGGAAGCAAAGTAGTTAGGTCAGTTCATAGTCATCGTTGAAGCTCCTTGTACTTCAGTTGGTTTTTTTTTGTACTTTGGTTGGTTTCTTTTCTAGTTATTTTGATACTTCTGTTTTTGGCAGCACTTCACATGAAAGGTGTGTGCTTATCTTGGGGGACTGTTTGAGATTACTTCCGGCTGGGAATGAAAACAATTCCCAGCACTGAAATAAAATAGGTTTTTTTAAAAAACAAGTTTGTTAATATTTACGGTTTACGAAGCCTGGGTCAGAACATTTGCAACCTTCTGACAAGGAAGGTCAATTCCCGTAACAACTGCACTGATTCCCTTTCACAACTGCGGCAAGAAGTGTCATCAAATGGGGCATAACTCACTGAACAAATGCCTCACTTAGCAGCAAAAATGTTGGGGGGTGTCAATGACGGTCATAAGTCAAGGAGTACCTGCATAGGCATCAGAGGTACGGCATTTCTCAAATCAGAAGTACACTTGATATTTCCTTTGCATTTGGTTTGTTGTACCATGTCCCCACCCAAAAAAAAGAGCAAACAATAAAAGAAGCATTTGGAACAAAGCAAAACTTACCTCTTACGTCTTGCAAAAGGACATAAAAGGGAATTGCAAATCTGTGGCTAGAGGGCAAAGAACAACACAAGTTCCTTTCGTGCCTCCAGAACAATCAAAATGAGTGCCCTTTTTTTTCTTCTTTTTTCTGATTTATGCACTTGAAACATGCTATCTGATCCGTAATGTATTTCCATTACCAACACATATAGATGCGTACATGAACTACATTATTCGTATGTTGTTGTTTTTTTAAAAAAGTACACAATATTGGTCCTTTAAAAAAAATCCTTTATACAAATAAGATTTAAGGTCAGTCTCTTTGCCTTGCGAAGATACACAGTACCTGACGTATTTATGCTTTAATAATTGGAGGTGAAATCACCAAAGAGTCTACAGAAGAGACCACGATTTCACTACTAGAGTTTGACAGTCACCACACAAGCTCCAGCTCTTCCGAGGCACAATGGTGCAACCTGAAAGAGGAAAAGAATGAAAAAGAATCAAGGACAAAATTATCGATACGATTCACAAATATTTTGGAAAAGAGGAGAAGGTTTTCGATGAAACAGCTTGCCTTCAGAAATCGTGGTCACTCCATCACTGGAGTTTTAAAAAAAGACTCTAGACAGTCACTTATCTGCAATGGTATAGGTTCTCCTGCCTGAGCAGGGGGTGGACTAGAAGACCTCCAAGGTCCTTCCAGCTCTATTCTATATTCTTTATCATTCCATTCTATATTCTGTTCCATTCTGTTCCACTCCATTCCATTCTTCACCTATTCTATTCTATTCTACTCTATTCTATTCTTCATTATTCTATTCTATTCTATATTCTAATCTTTTTCTTATTCTATTCTATTCTTTATTCCCTTATTCTACTCTATTCTTTATTCCCTTATTCTATTCTATTTCTTATTCCCTTATTCCATTCTATTTTTTATTCCCCTATTCTATTCTATTCTATTCTATTCTATTCTATTCTATTCTATTCCATTCCATTCCATTCCATTCCATTCCATTCCATTCTATTCATTATTCTATTCTATTCTATATTCTAATCTTATTCTATTTCTATTTTTCATTAATCTAATCTATTCTATTTTATTCTATTCTATATTCTATTCTATTTCTATTTCCCATTAATCTATTCCATTTCATTCCATTCCATTTCCCATTATCCTATTCCTGTTCCTGTTCTTGTTCCTGTTCCTTTCATTTCCCTTCCATTCCATTCCACTCTATCTTAAAGACCGTCCTTGTTCAAATTAAAGCCCAATTAGAATCAAGAGCTCATCTACTAGGCTCGACCTCAGAATCTGTTATCTGTCATTAAACCTCAGTTCCAGAAATAGTTAAATCGGATCATGATCGATCATCATGACATGATCACCATCCTCTACTGAATTTATACGCTTCTCAATCTTTCAGCAACTCCACAAAAATGTTTCTCTTAATATAACATTTATGTTTCTGCTATGGTTCCCCCCACCAACTTATTAAAATCTATGGTCAACTCGTAAAACATTTTGTTCACGTTTATAGTTGACAACAGAAAGAAGGGGGGGAGTTTCAAAGAGCAGGTGGCAGTGTGGAATCGAAAGTACATTCCATTCATATTTTTCTTCAGAGACTGATTAGATGACTGAAGCTTCTGCCACGCAACAGTGTAATTGGAGAGCATGACTGATGACTCTTGGCTGTGGACTGTTTCGTTGATGATACACCCAGAGGGGTGGGGGTGGGGGGGGGGGAAGCAGGATCAAGGGTGACAGTGAATTATGTATCTCAAGAGTTGGCACGCCCAGGTTAATGTCGGATGTAGAATGTTATGTTCAAATAAATCTTTTTTAGTTTTGGGAGTGTGGCTCGAGGCTCATGATTTAATTGGAGTAACTGCCGGAATCCTGACATCTATCCTGTTAGGCTAAACTAAAAATCCGTAATAAATTTTATTCAATTTCTGAGTCAGATGAACATAGTCCAGAATTTACCCACTTGGAATAATAAAAGGAAGTTTTCAAGTTTAAATTACAGTTGAGTTTCTCATATGACTCTTATGTGGACATTTTTTGCCTCTTATTAATACCAGGTCCTTTCTCGTATATTGAAAAAATAAAAGTTTTCTGGAAGCTTGATTCCGCAGTTAATTAAAATATTTATGATCAAAAGACCAAAGAACCCCCACCTAGAACCAGGTACAGTAACATAATACAAAACGCACTTAACAAATTGTTCACTTAGTGACATACATTTTGGGCTCGGTTCTGGCTCTTCTAAGTGAAGGACTACCGGTTAATACAAAATTGAAAAATCAGCAAAAATATTTTTTAAAAAAATAGGATACTTAAATTAAAAGAAACAAAAGGCCATGTTCGAACTCTGCCCACTCCCTCCCAGCACTGATGATGTTACCTACTTTGGTAATGAAATGTCTGCAAGGAAAGCAGCGAAGCTCAGATACGCCCAAAGACCCCATCATCTCAGATATGTTGGCCAGGTCTCTTAACCTCCACATTACCTGTGTCCACTCGTTTATCTGAGGATCATATGATTCTACTGTATTAAGGTAGGCTTGTCCGTCATATCCTCCCACAGCATACAGCTTATCTCCAAGAAGGCAGACTCCCACCGCATCCCTACTGATGCTCATTGATGCCACAGCAGTCCACATATCTGTTTTGGGATCGTATCTGATTAAAAAAAGGAAAAAAAAAATAAGAAGTTTCCATTTTATTTCATTGAGGAACTGTCACAAAATATCTGCATGTGTTTGTATACTGCTCCCCTGAAACCCGTTTTGATTTTTTGTGAAATAAGGATCCCACGAAAGGTAAGGCGAACCAGTAGTAAAAAAAATGATACCGGTTTGACCAAACCGGTATTCCCGACAATCAGTGCGACAATCAACTATGCTACGCGATTTAATTAGCTAGAAAGCAGGAAATCATCAATTTCTTGCCCTCTAGCTAATCTAAATCGCACGGCACAGCTGATTCCCCCCTCCTGCTGTTGTTCTTACCTCAGAAGGCTTCAAAATGCTTCTTTTTCGGTGCCCAGGAGGCTTCCCTGAGACCCAGTAGGCTAAAAACGGGGCACGGGAGGGTGCTGCGCAGCACCCCTGCGCCCCGTTTTTGCTCCCAGGAGGCTTCCCTGAGGCTCACTAGGCCAAAAACAAAGCGCTGGGGGGGGGGTTGCTATGAAAGGGGGAAAAAACTTTTGCCCCCAGTCACATGACCACATAGCCACACCCACCCAGTCACATGACCACCTGGCCACGCCCACAGAACCAGTAATAAAAAAAATTTGAATCCCACCACTGCACATGACCCAGAGGCTGCTGCAACGGTCATTAAGTGTGGGAAATGATTGTAAGTCACTTTTTTCAGGGATGTTGTAACTTCGCATGGTAAATGAACTGTTGTAAGTGGAGGGCTGTAGAAGTGTACAAGTAACCTTTAATTGACACAACTCAATGGTTAAAACAACAACAACTATTAGGTTCACCCCCACCACGACTGTGTCAAGCCTTCGAGCTTAAGCGAAGTTAAGCATTTATTGGGACCGTACCTTTCTACACAATCGGAGAGCCTTGATGTCAAGTTAGACGCTGGTGCATCATGACCCCCGATAGCATACAGGAAGCCATTCCAGGTCGTTACTCCCACGCCCCCTCTTCGCTTGGACATTTGAGCACAGGGGGTCCACTTGTTCGTGTGCGGGTCAAAGCATTCGACGGACTTCAAGCAAGAACTCCCATCTCGGCCGCCTATCGCGTAGAGCCTGTGAACGCCCACAGAAATGTTAAGAGAGGGTTAACACTAGCTATCCGTACCCATGCACAACAGAATGGGGCAAAGCTCAAACTGACCCTGAATTATGGATCCAGGAAAATAATAATAACAATAGTAATAATAATAATGTGAATGTTTGAAAAGTCTGAAAAGCAACATTGCAAATGTTTCGCAAGTTAAGTTCAGCAGGAGGAAGCAACCTCTCCAGGTCTCTAACAATTCTTTATTCTGCTGAGCAAGATCAGCCTTTAACGCCTTATATAGGGAAAAGGCGCGTGTGAGACCCTATTGCCGAAGGTGGAATATAAACTTGAAATTGGAGCAATTTATCATGCGTTGTTTCCCATAACTTGCTTCCCAGAAAATGTAGCCAATTGTTGTGAGACTCCCGGGATCTACAATACGGGACTGAACAAAGGGAAATTCTGGATCGGAAAGCAATTTTTTCTATACATTCCTCCACAGATAGTTCAGAAGTGGAAACGATTCATGAAGTAGAATCTGTTCATTTGGCAACTAAATGCAAAGGGATTTTTTTTTCTTTCCCTCCACCAATTTTCCTCTGATTCCATAGGACAGTGATGGCGAACTTTTTTGTTGTGGTGTGCCAAAAGCGCATGTGCCGGTACCCACAATGCAAAGCACCCCGCTCCCCCCTGTGCATGTGCGCACAACACCCCCTATCCTCTTACGTGCACTGCACATGCGCCTGCCTCCCAGCTGATTTTCAGCCCGTTTGAAGCCTTTTTCGGCCTCCCAGAGGCTCAAGGAAGCCTCAGCCTTTGGAGGCCAAAAAATGGGGCCGTTTTGTCACTTCCAGTACTTCCGGTTTTGTCACTTCCGGTATTTGGAGGCCAAAAAACAAGGCCATTTTTCAGCCTCCAAAGGCTGCAGAGGCTTCCCATGAGCCTCTGGGTAGCCGAAAAAGGCCTCAAATGGCCCAAAAACCAGCTGCGAGGAACGCGCGTGCGCAGTGCAGGTAAGTATGGCTGGGGCCCATGCACCCACACAAATGGCTCTGCGCGCGTGCCATAGGTTCGCCATCACGGCCATAGGATATTCCCAAACTTGTGAGTTTCCATTGTACATGAAGCGGTATTAAAATATTTATCATAAATTACAGTTACAATATACCTAATGTTTCAGGAAGAAGTTCTGACAGCAGCAGTAAGAATACAGGTCGTCCTGAACTTACAGTCATTCATTTAGGGACTGTTCAAAGCTGCAACAACACTGAAAAAAGTCACTTTACGATTGTTTTTCACACATACGACAGTTGCAGCAGCCCCGTGGTTATGTGATCAAAACTTGGGAACTGGTTCATATTTATGACGGTTGCAGTATTCCCAGGGTCTTGTGATCACCTTTTGTGACCTTCTGACAAGCAAAGTCAAAGGGGAAGCCAGATTCATTTAAAGCCCATGTTATTAACTTGACAACTCCTGTCATTCATGTGGCAAGAAGGGTGGTAAAATGGAGCAAAATTCACCTAACAATGGTCTCGCTTAGCAACAGAAAGTTTGGGCTCAATTCTGGTCATGCATCGAGGACTTCCCGCACCAGAAAGCCTTAAGTTTTGGTTCTCTGTACTTACTTTCCGCTTAGGACTGCTACACCCACTGTACTCCTTGGAGTTGACATACTGGCCACAAAGTTCCACTGACGGGCCTGTGGGTCCCACCTTTCTACTGTGTTCAGGTAGCTCCAACCATCGTGTCCCCCCACAGCATACATGGGACCTTCCAACACTGCTACTCCTTCAAAGAAAGCAAACATCACAAATTGCTCAGTCCTGGAGCAGAGCTTTCTCACTTGGCCAATAAGGAATTGGATTCCATTTACCGTATTTATCGGCGTATAACACGCACTTTTTTCCCCCTGAAAATAGGGGGCAAATGATGTATGCGTGTTATACGCCGATATAATGTTAAGAAGCCTTCGGTGAATGCTGCTGGGATCGGGGATCAAGGACACAAATGAAAGAAGGGGAGGGAGGAAGCAACCGAAGCCTGTCCTTCTCTCTGGGTCAGCTCTCTCAGTCGCTCTCTCGCTCCTCCACCAGCACAGGAAGAAACTGCTTCAAAGAAGCGGGGGCTTTTCCTGTCGCCTCTCCCCCACCCCCCACCCCGTCCGCCCGCCCGCAGTGCTCCAGTTCTGCCTGCCTGCCTGCCTTCGTTAATGGTTGAATCGGAACAGCTTCGGCTGAGTAAAAGAGGCGAATAGTTATTATTCTCAGCCGAAGCTGCTCCCAAACAACCAGAAACTAAGGCAGGCAGGCAGAATTTTTTAAATTTTTTTTCCTGAAATTTCCCCTTAAAATGAAGATGCGTGTTATACGCCTGTGCGTGTTATACGCCGATAAATACGGTAATTCTATTCTTGAAAGGGAAACCAGATCTCTGTATTTTCATACAAGTTTTCAGAGAACATAAAATCTCTCCAGGGAGATGCACATGCCCACAAGGAGGATTGTATCCACAACTTAGTTCTCAAGTAGGGTATAAATAACATGAGAAATCAAGTAAGTTTAATATTCATAATGTTGGCTATTACTCGAAACACTTAATAGCAATAGCACTTAGATTTATATCATCTCCTTTTAATGACCTAATAATCCCTTGTGGGATGTAGTTTGGGCAACTGAATGGAGCTGAGTATTTACTGGCCGGATGCCCTTCCTGTTGCCAATGCGGAGTTTTGTTCAGCGGATATATTTTCATTGTGCACAGAGAGAAAGATTGGCCTCTACCTAGGATTGAACTCACAGCCTCCTGATTGTGAGGTGAGAGCTCCACCTCTAGGCCACCGTACCACTCAGCACTTAAGACTTATATACCGCCTCATAATGCTATACAGCACTCTCTGAATGGTTTATAGGATCAGCATGTTGCCCCCAACAATGAGGGTCCTCATTTTATGGACCTGGGAAGGATGGAAGGCTGAGTCAACCTTTGAGCTCCGTTGGGATCAAACTCTAGTCCAGGGGTCGCCAACCTTTTGGACCTCAGGGACCATCAAACTCATAATTTTAAATCCCAGGGACCATTAACCAGTTCTGTGGGCGTGGCCTAATTTGAGGGTGTGGCTTGTTAGTCATGTGACTGGCTGGGCATGGCTTGTACATAAATATTATAAATATTTATATAAATATTGAATTTTTTATTAAAAAAGAGCAACCTTTACCCAAAATCAGGCAAAGCAGCCAGGCAGATTGAGTTGCTCACAGAATCACAGATTCACTTGGAGATCTGTGTTTCTGTCATCAGCTAGCTCAGTCTACACTGCTTCAGTCCAGCTCATTCAGCTCATCTAAAGATTAGCTAGAAAGCAAGAAATACAACAATTTCCTGCTTTCTAGCTAATCTAAATCGCCCCGCACAGCAGAACAGCTGATGGTCGGAAAAAGGAAAAATAGCAATTTAGCAGGCAAGTTTGCCAGGTAAGGATTGAGTGGGCAGGGAAAGTTCCCACGGGCCATGTGGGCGGCGCAGCCTTGTGTTCCTGCGCAGCCTGGATTAATTGCTTTGGGGGTGCTCTGTGGGTGATATTTCTCTGCGGACCACCAACATTTTCTCGCAGACCACCAGTGGGCTACGGCCCACTGGTTGGCGACTGCTGCTCTAGTCTGTGGGCAGAGTTAGCCTACAATACTGCATTCTGCTCCACCAGGGCTCCTGTTAGTTAATAATGTAAAATATTTGAAAGAAAAGGAATTTAGCCAGAGATAGTTGAATGGAAGCAGATTCTTGCTGTAAGTGGGAAAGTTTGTTCCTAACAGTATGGGCTCTAAATTGAGAACCACCAATATAAGTAAAATTATTTAAGTTTTAAAGTTAATTCTTTTCCTCCACAACAACGAACCAAAAATAATCGGCTCCCAGAATTGCTTACTTGAGTTAATCTGGTAAGAGCTCAACTCATTAACACTTTTTTAAAAACCAAAAAGTGCAAATATTTATACATACCAAGCCCATGCCTATGAGTTGACATGGGTGGCATCACGCTCCACGTTTTTGTCTTGGGGTTGTAACACTCCACAGTATTCAATGTTTTCAGTCCGTCTCTACCTCCAACAACGTACAATTTATCATCTAACACAGCAACTCCAAACTGCAATCTTCTCCCGTTCATATTTGCAACAGGAGTCCACATATTGGTACGGAGATCGTATTTCTCAATGCTGGTCGCTCCTTAACAATAGTATAATATATGTTAAAGAAAAAAAAAGACTACTTGGAACAATAATTGCAGTTCTATGAAAATGAAACAGGTAGGACTCCATGAAGGAGATCAGGGATGGTCTTACTAGTTAAATAGGCCAGATCCAAACTGAGATTTCTATTTATACTTGAACTGTACAGGTGAGTACACCAATTAATTGCTCATGAAACTCTTAAATACAGGTAGCCTCGGCTTACGGCCATAACTGAGCCTAACATTTATGTTATTAAGTGAGACATGGGTTAAGTTTGTTCTACCCCATTTTACGACCTTTCTTGCTACATTTCTTAAATGAATCCTTGCAGTTGTTCCATTAGTGACACGGTTGTTAAATGAATCTGGTTTGCCCTTTTGACTTTGTTTGTCAGAAGGTCGCAAAAGCTGCTTGACTACATGACCTTGGGGACACTGCAACAATCATAAATACGAGTCAGTTGCCAAGTATCCCAATTTTGATCCCACAGCCATGAGGATGCTGCAATGGTCGTTAAGTATGAAAAATGGTCGTAAGTTACTTTTTTTCAGTGCCTGTTGTGGTCTGCTGGTGGCCTGCGGAGCTGGCAGCAGAGTCAGATAGTGGGGAGGAACATGGGCCAGTCCAGGAGTCTGGGGGGGACTCGGACAAGGGTCCTGCGTCCGATACAGAGATGGGGCCAGGGCCATCTGGGAGTTATGTGCTGACTCTGGAGCCTCCAGAATCTGACATCAGCAAGGAGGAGGACAGGGAGAGCCTATTCCCAGTGTGCACTTGCACAGAGCTGCCAGAAGGCAAGAACAGTTAAGACAAAAGAGGTGACTCAGGAATAAGGTTTGGAGATGATTGGCCCCTCCCATATGACATAAAGGCAGAGCAAAGGGACATGAGCCTTTGCAGGAAGCAACTTTGTTCATTCTGGTTGGTTTAAACTCTGAAGCTCTGTGTTGACTTTGTGCTCCGTTTGGCCTTGTACAGTTAATGGGCAATTTAGTCATTGGCAGCATTTCAAAGGAGATAAAGGTGGGTGCTTATCAGCCTTATCCTGAAGGACTGTGGCACACTTCTGTTGGACTATTCATAAACTGTTTGGGACTCATTACGGGCTGTGAATGCATATAATTCACAGCCGTTGAAATAAAACAAATATTTTTTGGGAACAGTGTGTGATTGTTACTGTCTCAGGAAACCTTGGTTAGAACAGTGCCTTTGTAACTTTCAACGGTCACTAAATGAACTGTTGTAAGCTGAGGACTCCCTGTATGATGGATTCATTTTTAATCTTTATTATAAACCAATATACCTTTAGTGGCATCCATGCCTCCCACTGCAAACAGGACGCCCACAGTAGATTTTCTAGGCTTTGTGCGAGGGCTTTGCAACATGGGTCTTCTCTCTGGCAACAAATGGTACTTCATTGCTTCCATGATGAGTTTTTGACATTCAATGTCATCTCTGAAGAGTATGTTGTTTTCCATATCGGCTAGAAACTAGGTAAAAAGAGAAATAAATCTGCTGAATTGCTAAACCATAATAGTGGATCAGGAATAAGACAGCATGAAATACAATTTGGCACTGTGGGTATCATCATTTTAACCTATCATCAGTATGCATGCTGAATAAATGCTTTGCAATCATCGGGGCATAAAAAGAACAAGCATTATTACTAGAAATTTCAGTTTCTGTTACATCAACTATTTTCTCCAGGAAACAAAATCAATTTACCTGAAATGTAACTACTTAACTATTTTCTCTAAGATAAAAACTATTTTCTCTAGGATAAAAAAAATCCATTTACCCGAACTGGCAATTGCTCTGTTAGATGAAACTTTCGCACAAAGTAATTGTGCTGCAGCAAGGTTAACTAACACTAGCAATAAACGTGTAGTATATAGAAATTATATTACGTATTATAGCTATCTAGTTTTGCGCTTTATGTGCTTGTAACTGCTGCAAATTTCATTAGTATTGTGAGCTTTGGTGAATGTAAGCTTCAAGGGTTTCTGTGCAACTTAATTCCTAATGAACAGAGCAGTATAACACACATTTATAGGCATCAAAATCACGTTTTACAGTGTTAATCCTCACTAAAGAGCAATATGTTTACTCTAAATTATTGAGATTTGGTGCATTCTATCCAAATCAACATACTACGGTATTCTTTAAAGTGTTGCCACTCTAATAACTGTTTAATTGATCTATTGAAGGAGGATCGTCTACAAATATTGATCTACAATTTAGTGAACCTTATTTAAATATAAGGTAACAAATTAAAATTTCTGACTAGTAATCCGAAACAGGAAACATTGTTGACTACTTTTTTTGTGTTCTTCCTTTTCTGATCGGAACTTTAAATCCATACATGTGTGCTTTGGACATCTATGGAGATTCTCAGTCATCACGGTTGTCCCAAAGGTGCTTTTTCAGGAGGCAACTGGACTTTGTTTTTCCTTGAAGATGCTTTGCTTCTCATTCAAGAAGCTTCTTCAGTTCTGACTGGGTGGTGGGGAATGGAAGGATTTATATTATTCTTTTAGAGAACACAGATAAACCTCAAGTGGCCTCAAGTGCTCTCTAAAAGGATGCAAATGACCACCTGTCTTCAAGGAATATAAATCCTTCCATTCCCCACCATCCAGTCAGAGCTGAAGAAGCTTCTTGGATGAGAAGCAAAAGGTCTTCAAAAGAAAAAACAACAAAATCCAGGCATTTCCTGGAAAAAATAAGACCTTTTTCAGGACAGTCTTTTTTTACTCTATTTTATAATCATAACCGTTCTGCAAATAAAAACAGACCAATATTGTCCAGTAAGGATCATAGCTGATTCGGAGTTTTTCCTTTCTAATTCAAATTCTATCTGCATCACTACACAGAGCCTCTCCAAATGTTAAAATTCAATTTTTGATTTAAGCTCAAAACCATGAGTATTATACGAGGCTCACATGCAGCAAGACTAAAGTAATTAACTGGAGCTGACTGATTTATAAAGAATCAATTTTTCCGTGTTAAAACAAGGGAATCTCTTTTACAACTGATCGCCATGCATGCAAGAGGGCAGTTGGTTTGTAATTCATTTTAAGGCTGACATAGAAAAGGAAGCCATTGACTTTAATCATTTGGACTGAGGGCCCAAACATAACTTTGTCCGTATCATGTTCTAGATGACAGAAGCCCTGGACTTTGACTATAGAATATAGAATAACAGAGTTGGAAGGGACCTGGAGATCTTCTAGTCCAATCCCCTGCTTAGGCAGGAAACCCTATATACCCTTTCAGACAATGGGTTATCCAATCTCTTCTTTAAAACTTCCAGTGTTGGAGAATTCACAACTTCTGGAGGAAAGCCGTTTCACTGATTAATTGTTCTAACTGTCAGGAAATTTCTCCTTAGTTCTAAGTTGCTTCTCTGCTTGATTAGTTTCCACCCATTGTTTCTTGTCCTACCCTCAAGTGCTCTGGAGAATAGGTTGACCCCTTCGTTTTTGTGGCAGGTCCTCAAAATATTGGAACGTTGCTATCATGTCACCTCTAGGCCTTCTTTTCGTTAAACTAGACACGCCCAATTCCAGCAACCGTTCTTTATAATATTGGAGGAAAAGATAATATTTATACATTATCTTTTCCTCCAAAGTGAATATACATGACAGTGAAACAAATAATTGTGCTGGCTTTTGAGGGTGGGACTGTTATCAGGCATGAAGAACTGGGACCACACATAAACTTCCAGTTAGGATGATCTATTCCTCAAGAATCTTATCAACTAACAGTCTGAATTAAAATGAAGCTAGATAAAAGTCAACAGAATTTAAAAGGGGCTGGACAGATATTTGGGGGAACGTAATGATTCTTGGCTCATTCTTCTCTTGACTCTGCCCTAGGGTAGGATATACACAACCTTCGTGTCAGTAGGATTTGACACTATTTCACTGGCATAGAATAGCATTTTAAGATTCTATAGCCTGGAACAATTTATATAAAGTTATAAATATCAGTAACTGGCTCTTTGGAAGTCTGCTTCAATCTACTGGGCCACAGAACATGATGATGGCTTGAGACAAATTCAGCTCTCCTCTCCCCAGGTGACCAAACACAGCCATACTTATGCATAATTGGAATAGACTACGAAATACTCATTTCCATATCTCCTGATGTTTTAGTGCTGTGAAGTGTTCGTTAACCAAAGATATACCACCTTCACGGAGATATGTTTGTAAGTATTTAATTAAGACATCATGAATTTACGTTCTCATTGAACACAGGCCAAATTCTGCCTGAGGAATTCGCATCGCTGGCAGAATTCCCAAAAAACATTTAACGGGTTTTGTATACTTTTCACAATTACGATAAAATGATTGTTTCAGTTCAAGAAATAAACTCCATGCAGCGACCAAAATAAAATCTTGCCCTGATAAAAATTTTTTAATGGATCAACAAGCTGTCTCCCTTTTAATGGGATAGCAGCATTTACATTACTTGGACGAGTCTCTGTTTCATCCAACAATCTAATTTTCAATCCCTGAAATGATGGCAATAATTTAATCAGACCTTTGTGTGAACTGGTCTTCTCTCTAGTTGATCGTTCAAAAACTATGTTTCTAAATTCAGAAAAGACATGCATGGTCGGAAGGTCTTACAATATTTTTTTTTCTGTTTAAAAAAAAAAGGAAAGAGAACATTAGGTGGCAATAAGTTATTGAGAGATATGAACACAGATGATGAGCTGTAGGGAATGTCATTGACTTACCTGTGGTGCCAGTAAAGGGAGTCTGATGTATGCTAGGAGTGTACTAAGATCTTCCTTTCGTTGTTCCAAATCGTGTTGCACCCAGGTGAGCAACGCATTGAGAATAGTCTCTTCACTAGGAATGTTCATATCATCACTAGCTAATAACTTTGCAATTTCAGTGGCCGGTAAGAGGAGGAATTCTTGATTTCTAATTACTTCCATGAAGTGCTCCTAAAAATGATGAGAAGTATAAATAAAACCACGTGTATATGAAATGGAGGGAAAACCTGGACACAAATCCACATATTATCCATTTGATTTTTCAGTCTTCTTTCTCGATCACTGGTATTATGAAGGAAATTCCAATTAGCACTCAAGTTACCCATTGAAATAAAATTCATGGCAGAAAATCAATTAAAAAAATAAAGAAATAAAATTCACTGGGGAAAAAATTGATCTGTAAAATGTTTTTCCAAGCCTAAATATTTCATCAAGAAAAGATGATATAAACTGCACAGCATTCAAAATATTTATTTGCATTCTCTCCTGTATGATTGCATTCTCTTCAGTAAATAAATATTTATTGAAACTGGGGAAAGGCAAAGTCTGGCTGGGCAGAGCAGGGGAGAGATGGAATAAGGGAGAGGAAATTCAGAGGAAGACCCAGGCCCACTTCATCCTAGGGCACGCAGGGAGGAACAGAGAAGAGAGCAACGTGGGTTGCGTGGCTTACGGGGGAGGAAAGGGCCCTGATTCCCTTCATTAGGCACACCTGGGAAGAGAGTTTAAAAGAGATGCATGCTGAGTGCGGCGTCTTCTGGGAACAAACATGAGTTTATCTTGTGCTGACTTTGCTTATCTGTGTTCCTGGAGTCTTCCGTGTTGAGTGTCTGGAATTCTTGCTCCTGCCCTGCCAAACTAATTACCTCATCTTGCCTTGATTGGATTTATAGTTACAGTTTTTGTTGACAACGTTTTGGACTTGAATCTCTGCAGCCAAAGGCTGTTCCTGGGAGAGTTTTTCTCCAGCCCAGAAGGTAACCAGGACATTGGGAGCAAAGTTGGAGCAAATAAGGGATTCCTACTTACTATTGAACTGTGTTGCCTTTGTGCCATGCCCCTGGTCATCACACAGACCTTTTCTGCAATTAACTTCCATTTGAAGTGCAATGCATAATTCCTAGTGTTGAATAAGCAGGGGCATTCAATGCAGGTAGTCCTCAACTTACAACAGTTCATTTAGTGACTGTTCAAAGTTACAATGGTGCCGAAAAAAGTGACTTATGACAACCTTTGAGCATCCCCATAGTCACATGATCAAAATTCAGCTGCAGTGATTAACTTAATAACCGAGGCAAGAAAGGTCGTAAAAAGGAGCAAAACTCATTCAACAAAGGTCTCACTTAACAACAGAAATCTTGAGCTCAGTTGTGGTCCTAAAGGAAGGACTACCTATAGTGGCTTAAGATCTACTGAACCCACATTGCAAAAACAAGTGCAAAATGGCTGCTCCTTTAATTTTTTTGATTTCAAGTAGCTTTTAAGCAAATGAAATTAGTAGAGATTTACCCTAATTGAAGGTTCAATTGGCCTACACATTTCTGTACTGTTTCCATGGCAACATATATTTCTAGCCAAAGGAAGTGCTTCTAGGGTGCTCCTTATTACTAAAATTCAATTTCATGTGTCCTTTGGAATTAAACTTTTTTTTTTTTCTTAAACGGTCCTGGGAAGAATTGATGTAGCACAACTAATTACTCTGAAAAATCACTTTTTAAAAATCATCTTCATTTAAATTTTATTCAACCCAAACTGTTAAAGGCTAGAAGAGTTGTCTCTGGCTTTGTTTTATTTCTCTCCCCCCCCCACCCCCCCAATGCCAATAGCCTTGAAAGAGTAATTTCCATGGCTTTAGCCTTAGGGGAAATGCTATAATACATCTCAATAAATTAATAAACGAGAAGAGAAAGTATCAGTGATAACAAGGAATAACAAAATAATGTATCAGAAATCACCAGGAAGGAGTAGTTCAAGTATCAAAATTCTTAGGGTATATTTTTTTAGTAATATACAAGTAGTCCTTGACTTAAAAATTATCCCTTTAGTGACTGTTCAAAGTTATAATAGAGCTCTTAGTTTGTCTGAAATACTATTGAATATGTCATCATGTTTAATTTCTTGGAATTTGTATAGATTTAAGTGCTCTTCCTAGCCATATCTCAAGACACATACCCTTAGTAACTGTACAGCCTTCATATTATACTGGTAGTCCTCGACTTACAACTGCCAGTTGAGGCCAGAGTTTATGTTGCTGAGCGAGAAATGAGTTTTGTCCCATTTTACGGCTTTTCTTGCCCCAGTCATTAAGTGAATCACTGCAGTTGATAAATTCATAACCCGGTTGTTAAGTGAATCTGACTTTCCCGTTGACTTTGCTTGTCAGAAGGTCGCAAAAATGGGTCATGGGAAATCACCACCCTCCCGGGACAGTTTGTGCAACCATCATAAAAGTGAGTCAGTTATCAATCTGAATGTAAATCACATAACCATGGGGACACTGCAATGGTCGTAAGTGTGAAAAACAGTCATGAGTCATGTTTTTCAGTGCCGTTGTAACTTTGAATGATCACTAAATGAACTGTTATAAAATGAGGACTACCTGTACATGGGGGGGGGGGGGGAATGAGCTGAAGTAAAAAAACAGCAGCTTGCCTAGTGTTAAGTCAAAGGTGGGGGGGAGATCTAATTATTGTCTTCCAGGCTTCAACACTCTTTGAAAATAAAAATCTTAACAAACACATCTAGGATAATGATGACAATGACAATGATATTATGGAATGATGTATGGAATTTGATTGACACGAAAATAATATTGTGAAGTATTGCATAAGATAATGAAAGTGTCAGGATTCCGGCAGTGACCCCCAATTAAATCATGAGTCTCGAGCCAAACTTCCAAAATGATTTATTGGGAGTTAACATGTCCGGCACTGCCTGGGTGTAGCCGACTCTGAGGCACATCATTCATTGTCACCCTTGACCCTGGTTTTCCCTTCACTCCTGGGTGTATCCTAATTCATATTCTCCAATGGGACACATCCATAGTCAAGAGTCATAAATCATGCTCTCCAGTTAGAGTTTTGTGCGGCAGAAACTTCAGTCTCCTAGTTACTATCTTTGAAAAACTATTTATGGAATGCACTTTCAATTTCCAAACTGCCGCACTGCTTTTTCAAACCCCTTTCCCCCCTCCCCTGTCTCTTGGCAATTCTAAAAAGTCCATAGAAATATTTGATGAGTTGACAGAAAGGATGTAATTTAATAAAAATAATTGTATTATTAGAATTGCACAACTTGTTTAAACTCCTATTGTATTTGTATCAAAATGTGACTAGAAAGGGTATTTTTTAAAAAAATATAATAGTGGCATATTTACAAATTAAAAAGGGCATAAACAATTATAATTTAATATAAATTTGTGAATTGTTATTAGAACTATATAATCTGGTAAATGCTGCAAATATGATTATTATATAATTGGTAGTAAAAGGAGTGAGATTAAGAATATAGAGATTGACACAAAAATAACATATTATAATATTGAATAAACAAGATTGATAATTTAACAAAATATATGTAATAATATCAAATTTTAAAAGATTGTCAACTATATTAAACAAGAGGAATATTGTCATATTTGTATCAAAATGTAAGACACTATGTGTAATGCCCCTGTTGGAATCTGATTCCGAGGGAGAGGTGTGACAGGGAGTGGGAGTGTAGCTCCGCTGGCTGTGGAAGAAACTGGGGAAGGGCACAGCCCAGCTGGGCATTCAGAGGAAGACCCAGGCCCACCCCCTCTTCCTCCTAGGGCACGGAGAAACGGATAAGGGAGCAACATGAATTACGGGGGTTACAGGGGAAGAAAAGGGCCCCGATTCCCTTCATTAGCTGCAGCTGGGAAAACAGGATTTAAAAAGGACGTTTGCACACAGCACCTTGCTGGAAGCAAAGCAGTGAATTATTTTGGTTTGTCAAGCCTTATCTGGGTTCTGGCATCCTCCCAACTGTGTTTCGTTATCTTTTGAAGTCTGCAATTCCTTTTCCTGCCCTGTCTCATTAATTGCTGCAGCGTGGTTTGTGTTGGTTTTATTATAATTTATATGTACTTTGAATTCAGACTGAATTTCTTCCCTTTAAAAACTGTTCTTGGGAGAGTTTTTTTTCTCCAGCTGATGATAACCGGACATTGGGGGCCAAGCTAGATGTATTAAAGGGAGTTTACCTACTTTTGTGTCTTTGTTGCTTTTGTGTCATGCCCCTTTGGGTCATCACACTTCGGAACCACACAGTGCACACAATGATATTTTTGTTGTGACAAAAAGATTAAAAAAATATTGCAAAAAAAGATATTATGGAATGGTTTTTCAATAAATAAAATGATTTTTTAAAGAATTGCATACCATGGTGTAATTGTGGGCCACTTTGTGCAAATCTGTGCAACCCTGCGCATCGGCAAAAGAGCGGATTCCAAGGCAATTTGAAGGGTGAAGCTGCTTCATCAAAAACTTGCAGCAAGCTTCTACAACCTGAGACAGCTGAAGAATGCAAGCTGTAGACAACAGGCACTCAATGTTATCTTCTTTTAATTCAAGACGACCTGGAATGGTTTAAAACACAGTTACTACATACAGTATGATGAGTTGAAAGGCCAACATTACCCAATCAAACAACTAGTTATAGTAATAGTAATAGCACTTAAGACTTAGATACTGCTTTATAGTGCTTTACAGCCCTCTCTAAGCAATTTCCAGAGTCAGCATGTTGCCCCCAACAATTTTCGGTCCTCATTTTACCCACCTCGGAAGGATGGAAAGCTGAGTCAACCTTGAGCCTGGTGAGATTCGAACTGCCAAATTGCAGGCAGCCGGCAGTCAGCAGAAGTAGCCTGCAGTACTGCACTCTAGACAGCACATTTAGACAAGAATAAAAACAGAAAAACCCACAGACTCTTCAACTAATTTCCGTATTTTGGAAATCTGCCCTCAGAGATTTTATGGAAAACCCAGGATGTGGGAATGCTACATAATAATGCTATAAAGCTGATTCTTGAGACAGTTCTAACAAAAAGCTGATGGAACTGAAGTAAGGATTTGGATAGAGATCTCCAAGAAATGCCACGGATGTCAGACAGACAGAAAACACCAAGAAACTTCTGGAAAAGGGGACAGATGTGTAAAACTTGAACAATGTTTTCACCTAAAATTTGTTCTACTATAATTCTGATGCCTTTTTCAGGTTTAAATACTACCTTGTCTTGTTTCTCCTCCCCCGTTTTTTTTTTTCCTAAAGAAGTGTTATGTTCCAGAAATTTCAGCAGCCTTTAGCAATTTTGTACCAATAGCTAAAAACATTCAAAAAGTCATTTTTAAAAAAATATCACCGAATGACATTTTTCTGTTGTACGTAGCAAGTATGCTTTCTTGAGAAAATCTAATATAATTCAGACAACAATAAACTACTTTAGGAGCATAAACAGTATTTCATATAAAGCATTGTATATATTTCAACCCAACCTACTTCTTCGTATTTCTTTCTTCAGAATGTTATTTCTTTGATTCAGTCTGAAGAGAGTTGTGGACTTCAACTTCCAGAATTCAGCCAGCCATGCTGGCTGGGGAATTCTGGGAGTTGAAGTCCACAAATCTGAAAGTTGCCAAGGTTGGACACCCCTGCTGTAGGGTTTTCAATGGGCAGACAAAAACCTCAAGGAGAGGAGCATTCGAGTGATGAATGCAATGGTAGTTTGAGTAAAAGCACCCTTTTAGCTCTCTGAATTTAGTTTTTTTTTTTAAAAAAAAACCAGGCCTTGCTATGTCTAAATCAGTGTTTATTATTATAATTCACATTGTATACAAAGTGGGGAATCTTCAACTTTGTTACCTGAACCATAGATTTTAGCATTTCCTTGGCTTTAAAAGCAACTGCTTTACCTGTATAGGCGTACTGCACTAATGCCCATAATGCATTGGGTTCCACCCCTTCCATTTTGATTTCTTCTTGTCTTGCCTCTCGGACGTCGTTAGTAAACATGGCTGCAAAGTAATCCGAGACAGAGGACAGCACCAACCTGGGCCCACGTGAAACAGGAATGGGGACAAGGGAGAAGGCAATTGGTGCCTGCGTTAATTTGACAGCCTGTTTATAAAAGCTTTTAAAATAACAATCCATACAAATGAAGCCCTCAGTACCATCTTTATATTAAGTATGTGTCTGTGTGTGCGTGTATGTGTAGGGCAATGTATTTTTCTCTTGAGAGAGGCAGGGGTGGGATTCTACTGATTAGGACCGGTTCGGGCGAACCAGATGTTAAAGTTACATCTAGTTCGCCGAACCGGTACTTCAACAGACCGGCTTGCCCCGCCCACCTCGCCCCTCCCAGGAGTCTCCACGCGATGCAGGTAAGTGCAGGTTCTGCATGGAGGCTCTGGGAGGGAGAAAAACGGGCCTTCCAGAAGTCGCAAAACGGTCCTGTTTCCGGCTTCCAGAGAGCCTCCAGAGCCCGGGGGAGGCCGTTTTCACTGTCCTAGAGGCGTGTGGGAAGCCTCTGGACCCTTGGGAAGGCGAAAATGGACTTCCCCGGGCTCTGGCAGCCTTCCGGAAGCTGGAAACAGGAAATTCTGGTAGACTACGCCCACCATGGCCACACCCACTCATCAACCGGGCAGAGAACCGGTTGCTGGGATTGCTGAATCCCACCCGTGGGGAGAGAGCATCAGAATGTCATTTTTTAGTGTGTGCCAGTGTGTTCACAGAAAAAAGCGAGAACGAAAGCTCTCTTCCCTTCCTTTCCCCCTTTTCTCCTCTCCTCCTCTTCTCATCTCATCTCATGTCTGTTTAGCCTTTTCTTTCTTTTAAAATTACCTAGAAAAGTTTGACACAAGGAAAGCCATGTATTCAGTATGCTCGCTCAGGGTCACCCATGTCTTGCTCACCTCCCAGGTTGGATTACTGCAACGTGCTCTACATGGGGCTGGCCTTAAAGACTACCTGTACATTTCAACGGCCCCATAGCATGGCAGCGCGCACACAGTAATGGGTAGCCCTGAGTTTGCCCATGTAACGCCTTTGTTGGGAGAGCTGCAGTGGCTTCCAGTTTCTTTCTGGGTGCAATTCAAGGTGCTTTTTAAATTACCTTTAAAGCTCTCTACAGCACACAGCCAGGCTACCTGTGACACCATCTTTCCCTAAGGATATCTGCCCTGGTTTTTTTCTTTGTGTTCACTTTAAGGATCTTCTGTATTAAGATGTGACTCCTACACCAGTATTTCTTTGCTTTATCACATGTCCACCATAAATAATAAACAGTTCCTTCTTGGCACTTACATTTCCAACATTCATTTGAAGTACCTTTATACATTCTTGACAATTTATCTGGTGTTAGATACCAATGGTACATCAATGGTAGATCATATCAAGACAAATTCCTTGTGTGTCCAACCACACTTGGCCAATAAAGAATTCTATTCTCTATTCTATTCTATTTTGTAGGAATTTTCTTTCATCATGTAATGTAAATTTTAAACCTTGTGCTTTCCCAGCCTTAGGTTATAGCCAAATTTCTTTGCTTGCTGAATCATGCAGTGCTTCACATTCTCATTCTCCCAAAGTTCAATTTCAATACCAGTTTGTAAAAACCTTAGCAGTAACACCTTCATAATTACCACCCATTACCATGGGGATACTGCAATGGCTGCAAGTGTGAAAAAACGGTCGTAAGTCACTTCTTTCAGTGCTGTTACAAACTTTGAACGGTCACTAAACAAACTGTTGTAATTCGAGGACTACCTGTATTGCCATCTGATGGAAGCTAGAAAGGGGCCTTTTTCGTGACATCTCCAGCCCCATGGAACCTCCTGAGGTTGGCTGGGCTCCACTCTTTTAGTCTTCCCTAAAGCCTTAAGGACCTGGTTCCACCCAGCCTCCTGTGCTTGGAGATGAGATGATGGTATATTTGCATGAATTAGCACCAAGTTTTTGGTTTCTCCCCTGTTTTTAACGCTTCATGTTTTAACTGAGTGTGTTTTGCAATTTTCAAAACGAGTTTATAGGGAGCCACCCTGAGTTGCCTGAAAAATGAGCCACCATATTTGAAGGAGGGGTTCAAAGAGGCCATCGATGTCAAAATTGAATAGCCCTCTGTCAACAGAGGGGGAGGGATGCAACATCAACTCTCTCCAGTCTACAACCCAGTCCTTTCGCTGTTCTAAGAAGGCTCCACACCCATTTGCACCACTCAGGTGACCCTGAGGACACAGATAAACCTCCAAGCGGCCTCAACGGCTCTCTAAAAACAATGCAAATGACCAGCTGTGTGCAAGGAGTATAAATCCTTCCATTCTCCACCATGCAGTCAGAGCTGAAGAAGCTTCTGGGATGAGAAGCGAAACGTCTTCAAAGAAAAAACAAGTGGACAATAATGAAATAACTTACCGTATTTGCCGGCGTATAAGACGACTTTTTTGCCCTGAAAAAGATGCTCCAATTGGGGGTCGTCCTTATACGCCGGGTCGTCTTATACGCCGGCAAATAGTAATTGGGAAGCACTGCGGCTGCCCGCGGCTGAGGCACTTTTGCGCACCGTGGAAAGCGAATCCCGTGAAGCCGAAAGAGCAGCCAGCCTTCTCCCAGCTCCCAAGGAAGCGAGGCTCGCACCGCCCGAGCTCCGCTGAGGTATCCGGCTGGGGCTGTCAGGAGTTGTTACCGCTGGCGCGGCTCCGCGTGGCTCCAGTCCCGCATTGCCTCGGGAAGGAAAGGCAAAAGCGCGGCTCTTCCTTTTGCCTTTCCTTCCCGAGGCAACGCGGACTGGAGCCGTGCGCAGCCGCGCCAGCGGTAACAACTCCTGACAGCCCCAGCCGGATACCTCAGCGGAGCTCGGGCGGTGCGAGCTCGCTTCCTTGGGAGCTGGGAGAAGGCTGGCTGCTCCTTTCAGCTTCACGGGATTCATTCCACGGTAGACAAAAGATGCCTCAAAAAAAAAAAAAAGTGCAAAGTGGAAGGCGTGCGGAAGAGGGGCGAGTATATAACAAACTATATTTTGAGTGGAAATGTTGGGGGGTCGTCTTATACGCCGGGTCGTCTTATACGCCGGCATATACGGTAACAGAAATAAATGTACAAAAATGTCTTTTAAAAGGACAAAAGAGGGTTTTTTTAATGAAAGATTTCTGAAATGGATAACAGTAGTCGCCATTATACAAAGAGCATTAACATTAACGATTTTGTTATGGTTTCAGAAAAATCAATAAGCCTTTAGGCTTTTCTGTTGACAGCTACCAACAACAGACAAGCACACAACAAAAAAGCCATCCTTGGAATCACTAAATGAGCATGCTTCAAATGAATTATTCAAATATTCAAATGTTTCCAAAGGGACGACAGCTTAAGGGATTGAATGCACACGTACCTGTGTGCTGGAATCCGTCGATCGCCTGCCACTAATACCACATCGCATAGTTGCTTATGCCTCAAGTAATTTTCCATTTTTTTAAACGTTTGCTCCGCATGGTTGAGTGCTTGAAAAAATTCATCAGACGTACAAGGCTCCATTGGACGACACGGCAGGTGAATCTCTCCGCTATGGGAAGTTCTGGAAATGCAAATGGATTAGAAAAAGGAATTTACAGGGCGGGTTTTAGACAAAGAGAGAATGCACTTCCTTCCCTCTTTGACAAAATGCAGGCTCTATCTCCTGACACTTTGTCAAAAAGACTGTTGTTTTTTTATTAGTCGTGGAACTGACGGGAAAAGCTTTCAAGATTCAAGGTCTTTAGGACATGCATTTTTGCATTCCCGCTCATCGATGCGCTGTGCGTGGATGGGAAGAACTGAAAATAACAGGACGGCATCTGGAGAGACTATGACAATTGTGTCAGAAGATGAAGTGCAAGGCTGTTTTTGCACCATAATACGTTTAGAGACTTGCTGATGGGGAGTAAGCAAAAAACACCAGCAGTTCAACTGCATGCAATCTTCCAAAGGCCAAGAAACATTTCCTGAGCTCCAAACCTCTCCCTCAAGTCAACTGGAGAACCAGTGAAAGGGATATTTTGTGCCCAGGAACGCAGTTCATCGCTCAGCAAGGTTGCAATTACTGGTGCTCGCGTTTATAGGATCATAATTACGTTTCAAAATTAGCAGGCTACAATAAAGAAGATGTATAGGTGGATAGAAGGAAAAAGGCCACAGCAGCTTCTCGTTTTATGTTCTCGCAGCAACCAGGAGGAAAGCAGAAAATGGTTCAGTTATTAGCAATGACCCAGCCAGAAAGTCTGCGAAATGAAAGAATAGAATAGAATAGAATAGAATAGAATAGAATAGAATAGAATTCTTTATTGGCCAAGTGTGATTGGACACACAAAGAATTTGTCTTTGGTGCATACGGTCTCAGTTTACATAAAGGAAAAAAAATACATTCATCAAGAATCATAAGACACAACCCTTAGTGATAGTCATAGGTTACTAATAAGCAATCAATCATACTAGGAAACAAATAAAACAATACAAATTGTAAAGATACAAGCAACACGTTTATAGTCATATGTGGGAAGAGATAGGCACTAGGAAGTGTTATTATAATCTAGTAGTAGAGGAATAATAGTAATACAGTCTTAGTAAATAAGTTGACAGTGTTGTGGGAATTAGTTGTTGCAGAGTTTTACAGATATCAGAAGGAGGGAAGGATGAGTCAACCTTGAACCGCTCAGGATCAAACTCCTGGCAGAGGGCAGAGTCAGCCTGCAATACTGCACTCTAACCACTGCGCTACCACAGCTCTATAAATTATGTGGCATTCATAATATACCTATGAATATCACATAATACAGGTAGTTCTCAACTTTTCTCAACGACAATAGAGCTTAACTATTGGGTGCCCCAGAAGAACCTCTCTGCAGGAAACAGATTTTTCTTTAAATCGTTCATTTTGATATCTTGGTATTATTTGTATAGAAATAGACTATCTCTCCGTAACAACCCTAAACAGACATATTTAAGAGTGCACTAAAATCTAATAAATGCAACACAATATATTTATGCCTGCCATTAGCATTAAACGTGGAAATGATCAGAAGAATTAGGACAGGTAGTCCTCGATTTACAACAGTATATTTAGTGATCATTCAAAGTTACTTAGCACTGAAAAAAGTAACTTATGACCGTTTTTCACAGTTACGACTTTTGTGGCATCGCCATGTTCCTGTGATCAAAATTCATTTGCTTGGCAACTGATTCATACTTATGACCGGCGCTGTGTTCCAGTTGGGTTCAACTGTGGCCATAAGTTGAGGACTACCTGTAATTTATTGATGTGCAAAAGAAAATAACTTTCCGCTCAACAGGTCTAATTTCTGTACATTTGTAATTTTCGACAATGTTCACTGCATAAAGAGGTCAGCATGTTACGATAATGGCTTTGGCCTCTTTTTAAACCACCAGTCCTTGGCAAAATATTAATATTTGCACGATTAAGAAGAACAAAGTGGGTGTAATACATTTTAATTCATGCACTGAGCTCTAAATAATTAATCTGTTCAGTGTTCAAACTGCATTCTAATGATAGCAAGTACTGTCCATTTGTTAGCCAAGTTTTAAAGGTAAATCAAAATATAACACCTTTCAGCCGTCATGCATCTGTATCGTATACAATGAGCAAAAATAAAATAAAAATGTACATTTTCTCTATAAAAATAGAATTAAAATAAATATAGTACTAGTATGCAAATATACTCGGATAACGGACTTCAAATGCAATTCTTTGTACATGTGTTCGGAAAGAAAGCTATTTAGCCCAATGAGACAAACTCCCAGGTAAAGGTGCATACTACAGCCACATAAAGTTACATAGTTTTTTTTAAATAAATGACAAAGAAAACTCCAGCTATATTCTCTACAATGTGATTTCTAATCTGGATTCATCTAACCTGCTTCAGCAGAAGTCTGAAATAAATCCTATATTACGCTCCTATTCTAAAACCCAGCAAGGACACAAAAAAGGAATCATCATAAATATCGATCCAGATTACAATTAAACCAAACAATAAAAAAATAAAAAATAGACTTAACAGGGAAAATATCTGGCTGCTTAATTCTAGCCCTCTTTCTTTCTAAAATCCTACACATTCAACTTAGCCCCTTTTCAAGGCATTTTGAATACAGATTAGCCATTACTATCTGTATTTACTCAGGCAGGTTACTTATTAAAATGTAAAAAAATCACATTTTTAAAAGGCTACTGAGCTTCTGAACAATGATATAGCACAACCTGCATGCAGTGAGGCTTGGTATTTTCTCTTCTTCAAGGGCTCCATCCTCAGCATCTGGAACCTCAAGCAGTTGTGGATCCTGGATGTTCTCCCTGGTGAACTCGAAGATGGGCACTTCCGATTTGGATGCCATTGGCCGGGAAAAGGAATCCGGCAAACCCGGTGGCTTGGACCTCTGGGAACCGATGGGTGCCGGCGGCAGGCTGCTCGCATTCAGAAACTTTATCCCACCGGTAGCTGGGCGATATCTTCTGTCCCAGCAGTCTGCTTCATGATCCACATTCGGATGAGGAGGGAGCTGCTGCTGGTGACCAAGCCGCCTCCATCTGAGCTTTAAAAGCTGCCTCACGTCAAAATCTCTACGCGAGCCAGACATCCTCGGCGAGAGCAAGCAATTGTCTAGGCAACAGGCACAACCTGCGGTGCACAAAAGGATTTGTGCAACCAACCAGGAGGAGAAAAACACATGGTCTGCCTGTACACAGCTCTTCTTTTTCCTTCCTACCTTCCTTTTCCTTTCCTTTTCTTCCTTTTCTTTCTCCCTCCCTTTTTTCCTTCCTTCCTTCTTCCCTTCCTCCCTTTTTTCCTTCCTTCCTTTCCACACTTTCTTCCTTCCTCCCCTTTTTCCTCTCCTTCCTTCCCTCCCTTCTGCTCACAACCAGCAGTCAGCATAAAGATTTGTGCAACCAACCAGGAAGAGAGAAACACATGGTCTGCCTGTATACAGCTTCCTTTCATTCCTTTTTTCTTCCTTTCTTTTTCTTTCTTTCCTTCTTTCCCTTTTCTTTCTCTTTTCCCACTTCTTTCTTTCTTTTTCTTTCTTTCCTTCCTTTCTTCTTTCTTTCCTTCCTTCCTTTTTCTTTCTTTCTTTCCTCACTTTCTTCTTTCTTTTTCTTTCTTTCCTTTCTTCTCTTTCTTTCCTTCTTTCTTTTTTCTTTTCCTCCTTTCCTCCCCCCTCCCTCCTAAGATTGCATCTAGATATGTGGTATCCAAGTTAGGAAATCCTCTTAACAGGAGGAACGCATAATTGAAAGGAAATGATGAAATGAGAAAAATGCCCTGCTACTTTTATCAAGCTACACAAAAGACAGACACTGTGTTATGTTCTTGCCAGTGGTTTCATCCCCTTAAAATTAGCTTTAAGGAGTCCTAGTTTTAATTTATTTTAATTACACATGTTGAAGGGGTGGGCTAGGGAGGCAGGGAGCTACAATTTTAAAAGCCAGTAAAACAATTTGCTTTTGTAAAGATCTTGCATATAAAAACATAATTTGAAATGAATTGATTGAAAGTTGAGAACTACCTGTATAATAATCTTCTAAAGCTTTTGGGAACAGTTGATAAAAGAAACAACAGACCAAAAAGCCACACAGAAAGAAGATGGAAGCAAATAGAGTACCTTATACAGAACACAGAATAACAGAGTTAGAAGGGACCTTGGAGGTCTTCTTGTCCAACCCCCTGCTTAGGCAGGAAACCCTTTACCATTTCAGACAAATGGTTGTCCAATCTCTTCTTAAAAACTTCTAGTGTTGGAGCATTTATAACTTCTGGAGGCAAGTTGTTCCACTGATTAATTGTTCTAACTGTCCAGAAATTTTCTCCTTAGTTCTAGGTTGCTTCTCTCCTTGAGGAGCTTCCATCTTTTGCTTCTTGTCAGGTTGGCTGACTCCTTGCCAACAAATCTATTTACTAACCTCTCTGGTGGGCCTGTGGTATTCTCCTGGGAAACTCCTTTAGCTTTCTCCTGAAGTTTCCTTCAAAGAAGACCTTCTCCCTGTGGCCCAAGCTCTGAAGGAATAGGCTGAGAGGCTTTTGGAGAAGACTGAAGTGAGGCACTGAACTGCCTTTGATTTTGCATCACAAACTGGCTTCAAAAGAAAGTTTTCTTGATGCAAAGCAGATCTCCAAAGCTTCATAGTGCCCAAATGTTCTATGTCCAATCCAGCAAACATCCAAACTATATCACTGTTACTTTAAACCAAGGATACAGAATCTCTCTACAGCAGGATCTCTCTGCCAAAATATAAACTAACTTTTATCAATAGAAGAGAATATACATGGCCCAGGATCGAACTGAGAAGTCCTTGGTGCTCTCCCAGCCTGGTATTTTGCTTGCAAACATCTTGTTTGCAACTAATAAAATATAAAGTAAGCTTATATTTAAGCTAAATAAAATATAAGGTAAAATATCAACTATAAACTAAATAAAAGCTAAGTATACTTTAATTCAAATTACCTTTAGTAAAAAATCAAATTAGCTAAATATTTCTGAAAATAATACTCCCTCTTTAATGCGAGAGGATACATTTACGTTTGTGTCTATTCACGTAAAAATATTATGGCTTATTTCCTTCGAGAGTCTCTCACAAGACTGAATTTTCAGAACAGCAATGCCTATTAAAAAGTAACATTCACACAGCAATTAAAATCTGCATTTTATTCAAAACAACTTTCTACCCAAACATTTTCCGTAACTAATCAGTCCTTCACAAACACTCCTAAAACGTATTGAGGCAAATTTCGAACAGATTAATATGTTCCATGTGTTTTCATTTCATAAGTGCAGATATATTTTGGACTAGTCATCATGTTTTACAAAGATTGCATCATTTCATACAATAGTGGGTTTTTGGGATCAAGGTTTGGCCTGCACATAGCTGCCATATGCAATTTTCTCAGTTCATTCAAGGTAATTTATTTCAGGCTTCATGATCAAAAACATATTTACTTGACTACAAATTCCAAAACAAAAAAAAATCCCAACCACACAAGTACAAGTTAGATGCAATTAAACATATTTAAATTGAGCAATTATATGTTCTATTTACCATAAATCAAGCCAACTGTGTCATATATTGTTCCACACTGCTAAACAAATTAGGGTATAACTATGAATTAGGATATAACCAGAGGCCATAAAATGTATTTCATCCTCAGATTTATGACACGCTAGTTAGCAGAAATATGGGAAGACATAACATTATTGCACATCTTTAAATGTTTACCGTCAGGCACTGCAACACAGAATTTGAAACCGACATTAAAGTCTTCATGGAATCTTACTTATGGTTATTCAAAAGATATATTTGTGCTTCAAATCAACCTAAATCTAAATTCACACAGGGGCATTTTTAGTAGCATTTTTCTACGGCCTTCTTATAGCTGAGAGAAAGTGACTGATCAGAATCAATCCTGGCTCTGTGTCTAAGGTAGGACTAAAATTCACCACTTCCTGTTTTCTAGCTTGGTGCTTTTATTAATTTTTAATTTTTGTTATTAGCTTTCTGTTCAACGGATGAAGGTATGATAAGAATAACACCAATCAAAAATTATATCCTATTGCTAAGTTCCAGATAAAAATGGATAAACCTGAAAAGAACCTATAGAACCAAAAGAAAACCAAAATCTTAGTTTGACTAAGGTAGCTGCCACAAAGAGGAGGTGGTCAACTCATTCTCCAAAGCACAAGAAAGCAAGATAAGAAGCAACGGGTGGAAACTAACCAAGGAGAGAAGCAACCTGGAATTAAGAAGAAACTTTCTAACAGTGAGGATGATTCACCAGTGGAACTGCTGGCCTCCAGAAGTTGCTTCATCACTGGAAGTTTTTAAGAAGAGACTGGACAGTCACCTGTCTGAAATGGTACAGGGTCTTTTGCTTGAGCAGGGGGTTGGACTAGAAGACCTCCAAGGTCCCTTCCAGCTCTTTCTGATTGATTGATTGTTAAGAGTTGAGCCTTCTTAATATTAAATACTGGGACAAATGCAGGATTGGTATGGAATACTCAACACAACACAAATAACTGCTTCTGATCCACCTTACACAAGCATAAAGTAGAATATCTCTGGATTTAAAAGGACTACAAGTTACCTTTTTTGAGTTTTCCATTATAAATCAGAGATGTAAAAGGTTTTTAGACTGCAACATTCACTTATGTGGGCGGGCGCGAGTTCCAGTAAACTCAATAGGATGTACTGTTGAACAGAGCGCAAAGCATTGCACCGTTACTCTAATATTCAATCCTCCTCTCTGGGCATCCTTAACTAAACCCCCTGTCTGAAGAAAGACAGTTGAAATCTAAAAGTATAAATGTCACACAGGCACACACCTCCTTCCCTGCCATTCAGCCTTGTACAATCTGAGCCCATCATTCCTGACAGAGTGAAGTAAAAGGCGCAGCAGCAAGCAAAAGGATCCCCACTGTAACGTTTTTGCCCAGATTCTGCAAATTAATGGTTTATTCATTTTTAATTACTTTCATGCCGCAATTAAAATTGCTTCTCCAAATTGCAATTGCAAGAATCAATCCAAATGAGAGCTTCTCTGGATGCAAACTTTTTCTTTTCTTTTTCTTTCTCTTTTTTTTCTCTCCTCTTTCTTTTCTTTCTTTCACTTTCTCTTTCTTTCTTTCCTTTCCCTCCTTCCTTCTTTCCTCCCTCCCCTCTCTCTCTTTCATTTATTGACCACCCATCTTTCCACGAGGTGACTCTGGGTGGCTTACAGTACAGTTCATTTAGTGACCATTCAAAGTTAAAACAGCACTGAAAAAAAGTAACTTATGACCGTTTTTCACAATTATGACCTCTGCAGCATCCCCATGGTCACGTGATCCAAATTCAGATGCTCATGACCGTTGCTGTGTCCCATGATCACTCAATCCCCTTTTGTGACCTTCTGATGAGCAGCCTCAAAGGGAAAATCCAGATTCACTTCACAACGTTCTTACTAACTTATCCACTGTGGTGATTCACCGAGCAACGGAGCCAAGGAAGGTCGTAAAATAGGGCAAAGCTCACTTAACAAATGTCTTGCTTAACCACAGAAATCTGGAGCTGAAATATGGTCATTAAGTCAAGGACTACCTGTATTATAAAGCTTATAATACTTGCAGATTCTCCATTGATTTAACCATCCACAAATCATAATCCAACCTTGACTTAGGCAGAGCCTGCTGTCTGTCTGTGTGTGTGCGCGCACACTAATGACTCCTATCATTTGCTTATCCTATCATTTGCATCTCTATCAAAGGGGGGGAAAAACTAAATTTAATGGTGCAATATGGAAAGGCACAGTTAGTAAAGGCATAACTGCCTCCCCCGATGCTTTATTTCCTCTTTTCTTGTATTTATTTTGGAGTGTTTTCTATTCTAGAGAGTAGTGGTAAGGTTCAGTGATTGAGGGTCCAGACCACAGGAAATTGTTGTTATTAAACCCTGAAGCCCAAACCGATACCGTCTGGGAAAAAATAGCCCAGTCTTTTCCTGTTCCAGTCTTCATCCTGTATCCATGAATTTATTTTATTTTATTCCGTTTTTTTTCTTTTATTCCATTAATTCCGCATAGGTTAAGCATACTCTTTTAAGACAATACTCACCAGAAGCAGCTTATAATGGTAATTACTGGTATCAAAATGCTGGAAAATCGGATGGCATCCTGTTCAAGCTTTCCTGGAGGATGGGCAGCTTCAAGATGGACAAGACGATTCAACCTGCGAATGTAAGGTTTATAAAGCAACTATCTTAGTTTGGAGAAACTTCCCTCTTGACCAACCCTCTTCTGTAGTACACAACCCTCTTTTGGTTGTACATTTTTGATAGTATGTTATTTCTATAGTTTTATTTACTTTTTATTTTATTTTTTTAAACTGCTGTAAGCCATTCAAGAGTTACGCTATGGTCAGACGGGCAGCCAATAAACTAAATAAGTAAAATATAAAATAAAACATAAACTATAACATATAATATAAAATAAAATACAAAATATATATAATATAAAATAAAAGGTAAAATATAATATAAAATAAAAAGTATATAACATAAAAGATAAAACACAACACACAACATGAAATAAACTAAAAGATAAAAAGATAAAAAACAAGGTATAAAATAAAACATAAACTATAACGTATAATATAAAATAAAATACAAAATATATATAATATAAAATACAAAATAAAAATATAAAATATAAAATATAAAATAAGATATAGAATATAATATAAAAGACAAAAGCTAACATACAATATAAAATAAAAGATAAAAGAAAATGCAAAATAAGGTATAAAATAAAGTAGAAATTAAAATATAAAATATAAGAGGTAAAAGGTAATATAAAATATGGGATAACATACAATGTAAAAGATAAAAGATAAAATAAAATGATAAAATATAGTATAAATCAAAATATAAAATATAGTATAAAATAAGATATAAAATAAAAAGATAAAATAAAATACAAATTAAAATATAAAATCAAAGACAAAAGATTACATACCAGGTAAAATAAAAGATAAAGTGAACCCTCCCTTTCAAGGAGCCCCACCCGTGGGGCAGGCGGAAAAGACAAGCCTCCATGCCCCCACAACAAACACACTTTGCACCCCAGATCCGAGCAGGTCGGCAAAAGCACTCTGCACATGCTCAGGGGACCTCTGGTTCACGACGCTGCCTCCTCATACACACATAACAAAACTTTCTCCCCCCCCAGCGCAGGGATGTGGTTTGTGTGGGGGAGGCTGAGCCCCAAAGTGGGGCACCTCTAAAGGAAGCCCCCTCCCTCCCCTCAGAGGACCCCCCACCCCCACTGAGGTAAAAAAAAAAGGCGGACGAGGCCAGTCCCCCCTCAGACTCCCTCAGCCCACGGATGCTGCCCAGCCCTGCTTCTCACCTGAACCCCGGGGGTGGAGGAGAGGGAAGGACCCCAGGCACGACCCCGAAACAAACCCCGGTTCAGACGACGAGCGGAAAAGCGCCCCCACTCCTCCTTCCCGGCCGCTCAGCCACGCCCTCTTTCTCCGGGCCCGCCCATCGAGGCAGGGCGACGAGCGCGAGGTCCTGGCCACGCCCCCTTCTCTTTCCCCGCCCCGCCTTTTTCTCTGTCTGCCCTTTTCCCCCCTTTGCCTTATCGAACGTCGGCCGACGGCTGGCTGCGCGCGCAGACGCCGCTTTTCCGAACGGAAAGTGGAGGGGGCGGCGGAGAGAAAAGTGGGAGGGGCGAGCGGACGGCTGTGTTTTTTTTTCCCCTTTCCCTTCCCTTCGGTTCGGTCTTTTCGGAGCGGAGGCGGGGCGCTTGCTCCGGAGGCGGGACTAGGATGTTTTTTTTGGGGGAAACCGGCTGCTTTTGCGCATGAGCGTTTTAAAGCAAAACTCTCCGAACTTGCCCACGGTTAAGATTTGTGGACTTCAACTCCCAGAATTCCTGAGCTAACATGACTGGGGAGGAATTCTGGGAGTTGAAGTCCACAAGTCTTAAAGTTGCCAAGTTTGAAGACCCCTGCTTTCTATTCTATGATTCTGTTCTTCTATTCTCTAATTATTTTTTCTAGTCTAGTCTATTCTATTCTATTCTCTACTCTCTATTATTATTTTTTCTAATCTATGTATTCTCTATTCTATTCTATTCTATTTTATTCCATTCTGTTTTTTCTATTCTATTCTCTATTCTACTCTACTCTCTATTACAAGAGTCTTCAAACTTGGCCAGTTTAAGACTTGTGGACTTCAACTCCCAGAATTCCTGAGCTAACATGACTGGAGGAGGAATTCTGGGAGTTGAAGTCCACAAGTCTTAAAAGCTGTTAAGTTTGAAGACCCCTGTTCTATTCCCAAAGCTCTCTCCCCTCTAATTTGGGAGGGAGGATAAAGAGTTGGAAGATAGATATATTAATTTATGCAAGGAGAAAGAATTTATTGATCCTTTTGTTTCTCTAGTATCTGGTTAAATATTTTCCATAATTTCTCCTGAGCCTTAGCATATACAATGTAAAGTTCTTTATTTTGAAGAATGATAGCCCCAATCAATTTTACATTATGTAAATACTATTTACAAAGTGTTGTTTCTGCTGGGGAGAATAAGGACAAGATAGTAAGGATCATTTTTCAAAATGCAATTGCTGCTCGCATCCCACAAAAATTTGTATATATCCCATGCGTACAAGGCCACAGGAACAAATAATAAACCTTCAAGAACAGCATTTGGCCACCAATGTCACCTCAACTCCTGTCATTCATTGTTTATACCAATTATCTACGTGCAAATATGTAGAAGTTCACCCCATTTTTCCTTCATCCTTTACAAACTTTATATCTATATCTATATATAAAAATGAAATATCACTCACGCATCATCACAAAATCTTCAGAACCATAAAGCCTACAAACTTGAAAATTGGCACATGTGTTCCTCTTGGCTTCTAGGTGCTCACTAAGAAAGGATTTTTCGAAATGACCATCAGAGCAGTGGTATTTCCTATATTATTATTATTAACATGCTCTGATGCTAAAGAGTTCTACTCCCCTTCCCCACCTGAAAAGAAATCTCTTCCAAGTCCAAAACACAAGCAGAGGAGAGGAGTTTCAGTCTTTGTTTCAGAGCACCAAGCAGCTTTAGTACAGAACAGTTGAGCTAAGCCACGCCCAGGCTCCTTGCTGGCTCCTTCTTGCTCACACAGCAAATACTCTTTCAGTTTCAAAACAGCCCTCAACTCTCTCACACACTGACAGGATGCTAGCCAGATAAATACCAATGGATGCTGGTAGGCAGAGGCACAATTTTCCCCCTTTATTTTCCTCCCCAAAAACTAAGCCCGACCACATAGTTTTGTAGCAAAGCATGGGTATCAAACTAGTGTTTTTTTTAATAAAAGGAATAGAAACAGAGAAGATAGAAAGAATAAGATAGAAATGAAAGGATACGATAGCATCAAGTGATTAAAAGAATTGCAGTGCAAATGGGCTGGTCGCAGAGGAAGAAGAACGGATGGCAGGTGGACCAAAGCAATCAGAGAATGGATCCCACTCGATCAAAAACATCCACCAAAGAGACTTAAAGCAAGTCCTTGACTTACAACAGTTTTCGCTTAGTTGCAACGGCACTGAAAAAAGTGACTTATGACCATTTTTCACACTTCCACACTTCACAGTTGCAGCATCCAATGGCCACGTGATCTACATTAGGATGTCTTGACCACTGATTCACATTTACGGCGGTGGCAGGGTCCCTGGCGGGGCCATGTGATCACATTTTTGCAACCACCTGACCAGCAAAATCAACAGGGAAACCAGATTCACTCATAAATTTAGCAACCGCCGTGGTTTTACCACTTAAAAAATGTGGCAAGAAAAGTGGCCAAACTCACTTAACACATGTTTCGCTTAACAATATCAATTTGGGGGCTCAGTTGTGATCGCAAGATTGAGGACAAATCTGTATTGTGGGCTCAAGGAGCAAAGAAAAGCTCAAGGCTGTATTGGTTGGAAACATACAGAAGGGGCCTTCACCCTGCAGTCGATAGACACCGGCTAAAATGATGACGATAAGACGTGTTGTTAAAACAGGCAGTTCATCTTTTTAACACTCTGAGCTCTTAGGGTGAGTACAAATGGCCTTTTCTTTTCTTTTTGAGGTGCAAATCTGCTGTGGAGCTGGCAGCAGATTCAGACAGTGAGGAGGTTGCGGGGGTGGGGTGGGGGGACATGGGCCAGTCCTGGAGTCTGGGGAAGGCTCTGATGAGTGCTCTGCTTCAGAAGCAGAGATGGGGCCAGGGCCATCCAACAGTTATCAGCTGCCTTTGAAGATCAGTGGGGCAGAAGAACAGCTGGAGCCTGTTCCTGATGTGCGCATGCACAGAGCTGCCAGAAGAAGGGAACAGTTAAGGAACAAGGGTTGACTCGGGAGTAAAACCATAGGTGGATGGTGAATGGCCCCTCCCATAGAGAATGAAGAGGAGCGAAAGGGGAGCGGCGTCTGCAGGAGACAATTAGTTCAATTCATTAGGGTGAAGATCTGTTCCTGATATCTCGCCAAGTAATTGCTGCTACAGCGTGGCATTTGGAAGATATCGGCCTGGCAACTCTCCAAGCCTGATAAAGGTCTGTGATGTGAAATCTCTTGAAAGGCTGTTTGCCAGGACTTTGCTGGAGAGGAATTCATTTTAACCTACATAAAAGGGGTTTTATCGGGATGAGGAGTATGCTTCATGATTTTACGAAGCCTGGGTGAGAACATCTGCTTTCTACTGAATTTCAAAAAAATTTTTTTTTGAGAAATAAATCTGAACTTTGAGTCCCTTGCCTATAGAAAATCGCCAAGGTGAATTGTCCTGCTCCTATAGCCAGCTTCTTGTCTGGAAAAGCATTCCCACATGCAGAACTCATAGCTCTGCAGGTTTGAAATAATGTTGTCCTCTGTGACATCTGGAAGCTGCAATGGCCCAAAAGAAATGTCATAAAAGCAGTCAGGGGAGAAAATTCATTTTTCATTGGAAAGTACCAAGAAGACAGGTTAGAGTCTAGATAGCAGGCGCTGTGAAGAGACAGGCGTCATCCCGATGAAGGATAATGCTGTAGAAATCTGCCTCTTGGGCCATTGTCTCTTCCTGGTGCTCTAATTCCTCATCCAGAGCCTTAAAAGTTTAATTACATTTATCCTTAATGAACAGGGGCAGGCTTGCTGTAAGCTGAGTCATCTGTGCTTAGTCTGTGTACTGCAAATAAACACAATTTAACGAAACACGAAAGGACATTGATGTTATGTCCTTTTAAATGAAAATAAGCACTGGGACATCATACTATCCAGGGAAGTTCTATCTTTGTAGATAAATCTTCCATGGGATATTCTGCTCCTTGTCTCATTTAGTAGCTTCTTCCTTGTTTTTTCCCCCCCCAAGTGATAAACTGTGCTCTGTGCATTGAACCCTTCCCTAAAAGCTGCTTCAAATTAAGCCATCATCCACTGTTATAAATGATTCTTTTTAAATATTTCTCTAAGGCACACAACATATTCCTAGGCAACGTTTAGTTAAAAGATCACCTTAATTATGACAATTATCCATTTTCACAAATATTCTCTGCAGGAGCAGCTAGTATATTATGCGGTATAAAATCTTAACTCACAATGCTTTGATGCAACGTATTTTAAGAAACAACAACTCGATATTCTGTTAGATCAGGGCTGTCCAACCTTGGCAACTTTAAGACTTCAACGGGCTAGCTTGGGAATTCTGGGAGTTGAAGTCCATCACTTGAGACCTTCAAGAAGAGATTGGACTGCCATTTGTCAGAAATGGTGTAGGGTCTCTCGCTTGGGCGGGGGTTGGACTAGATGACCTATAAGGTCCCTTCCAACTCTGATTATCTGTTAGGGCTTAAAGTTGCGAAGGTTGGACACCCCTGTGTTAAATTAATGAAAGTCACAGTACTTGCTGCAGAATCTCTACAAGTAAGCTTAAAAGAGATGGAGATACACAAAACTTTGAAATGGAACGTGCTGGAAAATGCTAGAACATTCTGTTCCATATCTGCCATATTCTGGTGTTCTGAGATGTAGTTCAGCAATACCTTATAAGTTAATTCATTGAACTGGAAGCAGATTGTGGCGTCCTGGATCCTATGTGCCAGAAAAATGTTCTCGATTTGTGAGATTTGCATGAAGCTACATACGAAAACATAAGACATTCCCTAACAGAGCAACAGTACTGGAATATGGAGTGGACTGAGAAATGCAAACCCAATTAAATCCATAAACCAGATTATTTGTAGCTCAAAGTTGAAATGTGGTGCTCTCTGAGCTTGGTGATTTTCTTGCAGATGTTTCATTACCCAACTAGATAACATCATCAGTTGTTAGAAGGGAGTGGAAAGGAGGAGGAGGAGGAGGAGGAGGAGAACAACTGGGGATCCTTGTTGCTCTCCAAGCTTGGTGATTTTCTTGCAGACATTTCATGACCCAACTGGGAAACATCATCAGTGCTAGAAGGGAGTGTGTTGAGGTAATTCCCCGTTAGGAGAATGAGTGCATACAGGGAGACGTAGTGAGAGAAGTGTTGAATAATACACACACAGCACACAGATACACTGTACAGTAAATGTAGGTTTTTACTTCCAGAAAGGTTTAAGCAAAGTTCAAAACAAGCAATCAAAAGTCATTTACAGGTAAGTCAGTCAGTTTTCAATCCAGGGATAATCCAATAACAAAGTCCAGTGTCAAAAACAGTTCAGTATCAGACTTACATCAAATCCAGGAATAGCAGTCAATTAGGAGGAACGGCAAAACTCTCCAACAGAAGGAAACAGAGAGACTCACTGAGACACAGACTCTTCTGAGACTAAGACTAAGACAACCCAGGTTTCTGGCTCCATCTTATGGCCGTTTGAGAAACCATACCCAATTACAAGTTTTGCATTTTCTTAAAGATACAGTAGTAAAATGTCTATCCTGGTTTATATATTTCCAACCCAAATTACTGTTAGGTGACTTATATACCTAACAGAGTGCCTTTCTTTTTTTAGCACTGATGATGTTGCCTGCTTGGGTCATGAAATGTCTGCAAAAAAACACCCAGCTCAAACCCAAATATGGATCCCCTTCAGTGTAAGGAATCAGTATAAGCAAAAACATGATTCTAATTGACTGGGGAGGAGCTAAGAAGTAATCATCCATTTCAATAGTTTACTGCTTTTTCTGCACAAGACTTTATGATGTAAGCCTACAAAAACTAACTTGCAATAATTAATAATATTGCTAAGACAAGTAAACATTTCTGCAGGTGGGAGGATTGAAGGACCACAAATGGAAAATGGACTTAGTGTCAAGAATAAGGCCTAATGTTAAAAGCAACATTAGAAATAAGATCCATTCCTCTATGATACTTTTGGTGCTCTCCCCTGAATGTTTACATTTAATATTAGGATCACAGCAAAATCAATGTCTTGTCTTTCTGACTGTCTCAATTTAACTCGATAAAGTCTTTAAGCATAAGGGGGACAAAAAAAAAGGACAACTTATTTTTTCCAAAACAAAATCTAAAATATTTAGCAATATATCCAAGGTGAATTTGCACCAATAAAACCAGAATACGCCTTAAATTACTACAAGAAACATGAAGTTGCTTTCCACTTCGCTGATTTGAACACACTTAAAATAGTTCCTACGGGTCGAAAATGTTTGTTTGATACTTTCCATGAAAATCCTGCATTTAGTGTCCTTCTAAAGACTCCAGAATGGCTTATATGGCATTTGGATATTAATTAATGGTACCCATCAGAAATTAAATTGATGGCTAGTTTAGAGGAAATCCCTATTGTGTTTTCAAGCAATGGATTTGGATATGTGAGATCTGAAGAACCGGAAGAAGCAACTGGAAAGCGTCTTGAATATACACAGTGCTGTTACAGCCCTAATGAGAAAAGAAAATATTATTATTAGCATAATATTAGCATAAGAATAAAGTATTATTAGCAAATATAAGAGCTGAAGAAGCTTCTTGGATGAGAAGCAATCCTAAGTTGCATTAACAGAGGGATACAATCGAGATCAAGTGAGGTACTAATACCACTCTATAAAGCCTTAATAAGACCACACCTAGAGTAGTGCATCCAGTTTTGGTCACCACACTATAAAAAAGATGTTGAAACTCTAGAAAGAGTGCAGAGAAGAGTAACCAGGATGATGAGGGGATTGGAGGCTAAAACATACGGTGAATGTTGCTGGAACTGGGTATGGCTAGTCTAGTGAGGAGAAGGACCAGGGGAGACAGGAGAGCAGTGCTCCAATATTTGAGGGGCTGCCACAGAGAGGAAGAAGGGGTCAAGCTATTCTCCAAAGTATCCAAAGGCCAGACAAGGAATAATGGATGGAAACTGAACAAGGAGAGATTCAACCTGGAAACAAGGAGAAACTTTCTGACAGTGAGAACAATCAATCCATGGAACAGAAGTTGCCTTTGGAAGTTGTGGGAGCGCCATCACTTGAGACTTTCAAGAAGAGATTGGACTCCCATCTGTCAGAAATGGTGTAGGGTCTCCTGCTTGGGTGGGGGTTGGACTAGATGACCTATAAGGTCCTTTCCAACTCTGATTATCTGTTATCTGTCTTCAAAGAAAAACCAGAAAGTCCAGTTGCCTCTTGGAAGAAAAAAAAAAAGCACCTTTGGGACTATTATGAGCAAAGTGTGGCATTTTTTATGAGCTCAAGGGATCTGTTTCCAATAAAGCTAGCTGTCAACTCTGACGTTGTCCTGACTGAAGCCATCTTTAAGGCTTCAGGGTTGCCACAACAGACATGAGGGTTAGGGAGGGGGAATTAGAGATAGCTGGGGGTTTGTAGCCAAATCAAAAGACTTCCCCCTGGGAACCAAGGACATTCCAACAGGTGGCTGAAGAGAGGAGGAGGAGTGATGTTACCAAGCAACTGGACAGCGCCCTGATTGGACCATGTGGCTGTTTGGGAAAAGGGGAAAACGTTTACTTTTAATTGGGTGAAAACCATGGGATCCTTTAGAGTCGGTTTTCACCAGCTTGTGCCAATATGATAAATCAAATAAAATTGTTCTTGGAGGAATCTACCTGCCTCAGAGTTCTGATTGTTATGGGTGTATTACTTGGAATCCTGATACTAGCATCTCAAATGATCATATTTGCCAAAAATACAACCTTATTCCCCAAGATTGAAACTGTAGCAGCCTGTATGTCAACTCATAAAATATTTCTATGGTCTTTTTAGAGTTGCCAACAGAAAGGGAGGCGGGAGCGGTGGAGCAGCTTGCAAAACCGAAACTGCATTCCATAAGTGTTTTCAAAGATAGTAACTAGGTGACTGAAGTTTCTGCCACGCAAAATTCTAACTGGAGAACATGATTGATGGCTCTTGGCTATGGATGTGTCCCATTGGAGAATATGAATTATGATACACACAGGCAGTGCCAGTATGTTAACTCCCCAATAAATTCTTTTGAAGTTTTGGAAGTTTGGCTCGAGACTCATGATTTAAATTGGGGTAACTGCCGGAACCCTGACACTGTACAGGTAGTCAATGGGGAAGCCAGAAACTGGCTGGCTATCTGGTCTTACCATGCACATGCATGTTAGAAGCTGGAAGAGCAGGTGGCTGGCATGCATGCATGCACCAGGAGCTGCTCTTCTGGTTTCTGGTGCGTGCGCACTCCCGTTTCAGCACTTAACCAACACTGACCTACCTATACCATTTTAGATAAGTGGCTGTCCAGTCTCTTCTTAAGAACCTCCAGTGATGGGGCACCCATGATCTCTGGAGACCACCCTTTCCACTGGTTAATTGTTCTCACTGTTAGGAAGTTTCTCCTTAATTCCAGGTTGTTGCTGTCCTTCATTAGTCTCCATCCATTGTTTCTTGTGCTGCCTTCTGGTTCTACTACATTTTCTGGCTTTTCATAGGGTATCAATGCAGGTGAGAAGATGATAGCCAATTGGCTTCTTAGATAAAGTAGATATGGGCCTTACTTACCTCAGATAGCACACTATTGACCATTGGATTCAGAATTTCAGCTTTCTTGTCACTCTGTTTAAAGGAAAACACAGAGAAAGAAAATGTCACCAAATGAAATTCCGATAAAGGGAAAATATTGACTTACTCTCACAGAAACAGGCTTTGTGTTCATTGACCAGCTATATAATGTAATTTTCCTCAACACTGAACATCTGACAGACATGGAGCTAAAGGACTGGCTTTAAAACCAAAATGTGTTAGAAATTTTTGCAAAGGATCTGAGTCCACGGTGGGGGATTTAATTGCATATGGGAATTTAAAACACACACACTCTCTTCCAATTTGTAGTGTGAAATAGTCACTGTCAGTGAACAATGTCAGGGTTGGTGGGAGTTTTCTTGGCAGAAAGGAAGCTAACAAGCCAAAACACTTCCTCACCAGCAATCCACACCCAGATAAGCAGAAATTAACAAGAATGATACTACACCAATGATCAAGATGTAAATAATATTTTAATCAGACCTACTAAGGCAGACAAGCAAGCTAACAGTAAACAACAGCCTAATCAAGGGATTATCAACATCACTCCCACCAACACTGACAGGGCAAATCACTAGTATATAAACAGCAAACAAACCCCCATTCCCTTCTACTCTGATGATGTTCCCTAGCTGGGTCATGAAATGTCTGCAAGGAAACCAGTCAATCTCAGAGTGTACCCACAGTCTTCATATCCCTCCTCCTCCTCCTCCTCCTCTTACTACTACTACTACTACTACTACTACTACTACTACTCTTACTACTACTACTACTACTACTACCTCCCATTCACTTCTAAAACTACAGTAATGATGTCACCTAGTTGGGTAATGAAACATCTGCAAGAAAACCATTAGCCTAAGAGAACAGCAAGGACCCCACAGAATATATATGATTTTGATATGTATTTTCATTTAATTAAAATGCATGCAATTAATTGCAAACAGCCAAGCAAACTTACATCATGTCGTACATATCACACAGTGCACTGCACCCACTACTTTTCCAGAAAATTAATAATATCTGTGTTCTCTAAAGACTTTCTCCCTTTAGTTGCTGAGAAGGATTGGTTCTGACTAGTTTAGAGCCAAGTCATACAGAGTTTACTTCAGGAAATCTTTCCCAGCTTATTTAGTTCTTACTACAGTCTTTATAATCTGCTTGTCTCATATTTTATCCCCTTATTATCCAAAAACTTCCTGCAGAGTAAAGCCATTGGCTATAAAACTTGGCAATTATTGGCACCTTTGATGAAACAGAGTAGAGAAAAACGTGTCACTTAAAAGCTATACTATATATGCATAAGAATTTGCACCAAACAAATTCCTTGTGTGTCCAATCACACTTGGCCAAGAATTCTTTCTATCTATCTATCTATCTATCTATCTATCTATCTATCTATCTATCTATCTATCTATCATCTATCTATCTGATTAAGAATAGATGATCACTTTTTTTGGCTTGTGGTTCTGTGAGAAATATGTTATGTGCATTGGATGATGATTAGAGAGATACCATTTAAATGCCCCTATTTGCTCCCTCACTCTCTGGCTTAGTTAAAGAATAACACATGAAGTAATAAAAGAAATGAAATTGTGAAATGACTTACCGCAACCAAAGTCAAAACATTGGAAAATTGTTTTGAGAGGGATGACACTTCATTGCACATCATATTTGTTAAGCTGTGGAAAACATAATGGGAATATGAGTGTTTGTCCATTGTAATCAGCATATTCTTGAATATTTCAGACCAAACTGCAATCTAGATGATTACCCATTCATTATTACTACCTTAGACAAAGAATAGGAATATCCAATCTGGGTCAGTCATTGGGACCAAAGATTTAATCTTCCAAGTTTTCGGACTCGTGCTGGAAACGAATCCTCAGGAAATTTCTCTCTAGCAGAGTGTTTGCTGTTCCATGTGTGGTATTTATATGGCTTTTGTATATGGCTTTTTAGATATTGATTGGGGTGTGCTGATGGATGGCTATTAAATCGTCAGCTGTTGTTTCCTTGGGCTCAGAGGTGGGTATTCAACAGGTTCTGACCAGTCCTGGAGAACCAGTAGTGGAAATTTTGAGTCGTTCGGAGAACCAGCCAATCCCACCTCTGACTGGCCCCACCCCCATCTCTTCTCTGCCTCCTGATTCCCAGCTGATCAGCTGGGTCTTCTTTTGTTGCCCTGCACAGGAGAACAGAGCTGGAAAGCAGGTTAGTGGGGTGGGGAGGGAATGGAGATTTTGCAGTATCCTTCCCCTGCCCTCCCCACCAAGCTATGCCATGCCCACTAAGCCAAGCCCACAGAACTGGTAGTAAACTTTTTTGAATCCCACCACTGCTTGGGCTGCCAAGCCCTTGCCTCCTAAGTACTTGATAAATAGTGATAAGTCAGCACTCCTATTGGCCTGTTTCCCAGGCTTCAATCACTTCCCTGGCTGATTTTGTACCTGCTCGTCCAACAATCTTAGTAGCTGCAAAATTGAATGTATGTCCTTATTCATTGCAGCGTGAGGCTACCAATGAGTTCGGTCTCCTCGTCTGACCACTTGTTGTTGTTTTTTTGCAGTGTGGGTTTAGCTTCCTCCCCATCTGTCCTACATAATGCATGCAGGATTGCCCCTTATATTTGCTCATGGATATAACATACTAGCTCAATACCAGTGCTTCACTACAAAACTATGAGGTCAGGCTTAGTTTTTGGAGAGGAAAATAAGGGGGGAGAAATTGTGCCTCTGCCTACCAGCATCCATCGGTATTCATCTGGCTAGTGTCCTATCAGTGTGTGAGACAGTTGAGGGCTGTTTGGAAACTGAAAGAGTATTTGCTGTGTGAGCAAGAAGGAGCCAGCAAGGAGCCTGGGCGTGGCTTAGCTCAACTGTTCTGTATTAAAGCTGCTTGGTGCTGTGAAACTGAAACTGAAACTCCTCCCCTCTGCTTATGTTTTGCATTTGGAACATATTTCTTTTCAGGTGGGGCGGGGGAGTAGAACTCCTTAGAATCAGAGCATGTTAATAATACTATAGAAATACTAATACTCTGATGGTCATTTCAAAAAATCCTTATTTAGTGAGGACCTAGAAGCCAAGAGGAACATATGTGCCAGATTTCAAGATTGTAGACTTTACAGTTCTGGAGATTTTGTGATGATGCATGAGTAGTATTTTGCTTTTATATAGAGAGATTTACATAAATTTACATAAACATTCCACTTTGATCGGTCATCATATGACACATAACATACAAAACAGCAATTTTTTTCCCCAGTGGAACTCAGCTTTGCCTTTTGATTCATTGCTTTCCCCCCAAAATAATCCAAATAATGGGACATTTTCAAACATTGCAAACATTAAGTTAAAACATCACTTAAAGAGGTAATGGGTGATCATAGAAATCTTGGCAAGACTTGGCTACTTTTACACAATTTTAGCCATTTTTAAAATTAGGATTTTTTTTTTTAAATGGAAAGTCATTGGACTCCATCTACAAGTACTCATTTAGCAACTGCAGTTGAGACCAGCAACTTGGTCATTCAGTAAAGCAGTCGCTAAATGAAACTGTGAGTGTGCTTGTGATCTTACTTTAGCTTTCTTTAACAGATCTGCAAAGGATGTATGTGTCAGGATTGGTTGCAAAATTGCTTTGCATCACTGTTGTGACTGCCGGCAGTCACTGTTGCTCAACCACAATTACCCTGTTTCTCCAACAATACGGCCTCCCCCAATAGGAAGTCCCAGCATGTTTTATAGGCATGAAGTGAAATTAAGCCCCTCCCCCAAATTAAGGCCTATATTAAAACATGCAAAATGGGGGAATGGTGGGGGGCTTGCCATTAGGAAGTACTTTTGTTGCACACCCGGATATGGTGCTGCCGGTGTTGACCCCGATACGAAGTGCCCCACCAACGCTGAGGTCAACATCCAAGTCGTCGCCGCCTGCCCGAAGATGCAAGGGGGGAATTAAGTCACCCCAAAAGACGGCCTAGCCATTTTTTGGGGCTCAAAAAAAATAAGACCCGGCCTTATTATATGAGAAACACGGTACCTGTAATGCCACAGATGCAGTGACACCTGTAGAGGTTCCTTGGGGCAGCCCAATGTTATAAAGCCTCACCACCAAGCAAAACCTGTGTGGCCGTGTGACAATACTATCCCGAAAAAATTGAAAATATGATGATGAATGAATGAATGAACAGTAACCTTTGCACAGAAAGAACAGCAAATGAAAATATATTCACTTTGTTAGGCCTCGCGCTTGGTCCAAGGTTGGCTTTTCAACTTCTTGTCCATGGAGAATTAATTCTGCTAATTTATGAAGTTGTTCAATGCAACGGGCTGTTACTTCGGCCAGGCTTCCGATGGACAACATGTACAATTCCTTGAAAGAAGGAAATTTGGCTGATTAGTCTAGATCAGGGGTGTCCAACCTTGGCAACTTTAAGACTTGTGGACTTCAACTCCCAGAATTCCTCAGCCAGCTTTGCTGGCTGAGGAATTCTGGGAGTTGAAGTCCACAAGTCTTAAAGTTGCCAAGGTTGGACACCCCTGGTCTAGATGCTGAGCATATTTACAAGGCAGTAAATTTTACTAAATAGCGCAGATGCTAAGTCAAGTCATGCTGTACATGTAAGAGAGAAATGTCCAGAAAATATCATTTGCTAAAGACATTGCTAGAACCTCGGTTCCTTCTAATAGGAAGTATTTGACTTTGTAGGTAATAAGGAGAAAATTCTGTTCCTATTATTACTAAATTACTACTCTCATAATTTATATCCTAAACTTAACCTATTGAATGGAAATTTCAGAAGTCAGATCGAGATGGTTCGGGGTGAGCAACGCAGAAGTTTTCTTCTGATGGAATTGTTCTAGTTGATATCATTGCAAAGTGTTGCCCCAAAGGCAAAACATTATTAGATATTAATCTTTTAAAATAAAGTTTAAAAAGTTTTCAAGACATTATAAGAGCAGTGGATAAGAGTTAAAAGCCTGGTGGGCTGGTAGTCAGTTTTGACATGGTGGACAAAATTTCAGGAGGTGCAAAAAAAATAAAAATAAAAATAAGAAGGGATCTCAAACGTTCCACTTTTCATGATATCTAAAGAGGTTATCAAAAAAAATCAAGATGGTGTTCATGGCCTTGGGCTCAACCTCTTTTTTTCATTTATTGTGATAATTGTTTAAAAAAACGGGAGCGCACATTTTGATTCTATGGCCATGGATGCTATCTTGATTTTTCGACACCCAATTCTGGTGTTGTGAAGCTGGATATTTTGATATTTTATTTATTTACTTATTGCAATTCCTGAAATTTTGCCCACCATATCAAAAATAAAAGAGTGAGTGCCTTATTATTGCCAGTAGAAAACAAATAAAATTTATTTTGGAGGAATAATTGTGAAATATTTTCAGAGTTTGGAAAGCAGAGAAGATTGTCGCGGGAAAACCTTGGCCCTGCCGTAACCTGGTATAGCCTCTCCTTCATGCCTCATTGTCCTCTTTACCACAGTCCAGAATTTCTCTAAGACCTGTGTAAATTAGAGGCGCCCAACCTTGGCAACGTTAAGACCTGTGGACTTCAACTCCCAGAATTCCCCAGCCAACATGGAGAAGGAGAGATAATTTGCCTGGCCGGCTGGGGAATTCTGGGAGTTGAAGCCCACAAGTCTTCAAGTCACCAAGGAAGACCTGGTCATCACTCACCTCTACAGTTTTGGTTCTTTTTGTTTCTGTCTTTTCAGGTTCTCCCACCTGAGATTTTTCTTCGGTTACTTGCATTTCTACAATTTCATCAACTGCTTCTTTAGTTTGGCCTGCTGGGTTCTCTTCCAGGTCTCCAGATGTGGAGAGACTTGCTGCTTCTAAGGCGACATAAGCCTTCTTTCTGGCCTGCAACATAACCAACATCAAAAGTGGCAGATAGTTATTATTGTAGTGTGGGAATGCACTGCTTCAGAATGGTACATCTGGATTCCAACAGAAAGCAGGTCTTAAGTTTCCTGGCAGAAAATACTCCAGAGTCACATGTGAGATGGGTGGCTACATTAATTGATTCTTTGGTTCATTGGTTCAACCATCTAATCACCCAACTAACCTCCCAACTGCCCAACTACCCAATTGCTCCATCACCAAACACCCAACCAACAACCCAAACACACAACCACACAACCAACAACCCAACCACCCAAACACAGAACCATCCACCAACTCAACTACCCAACCAAACACTCAACCACCCAACCAACAACCCAACCACCCAAACACACAACCACCCAAACATACAACTACCCACCAACCCAACTACCTAACCAAACATTCAACCACCCAACCAACGACCCAAAAACTCAACCAACAACCAACCAACCAAGTTACTGTGTTTCCAAGCTATTATACCATGGCATTTGCAGAATTTCTAATGGATTTCTTTCTCATATATTTCCATTCCTAATCTTGCCAGTTTTCACTACTCCTTTGGCTCCACGTAACTTGGAGCATAAAATTACATGTCGCAGATTATAGACCAAATTATTCCATGGACTTTTGGGCGCATCAGAACTGGCATTTGATAACATGGTGAAGAACTGCTCTGTGAATAGGTCTTATTTTTGCCAAGTGAGACTTCCTGACTGTGAAATATTTAGGAACACATTCACCAATTTTCCTCCTTCTCTGTCTCCTTCTTCGATGTGTTCAGAGTTGCTAATTTACAAAAATAGTAATAATATCCAGGCTGCCTGCTCTTGCCCCATTTCTTGTTTTTTTTTTAAAATTAATATGCTATCAAGGGTCATTGCCCTGAGCTATTGAATAAGCAATATTTTCCAAGATCCAATAAACAGCCTTCCCCACCTTGTTAAGTTTATCAGGCGTAGCAGCGACGTGTAGTTCAAACAGCAATTCTGTTAGCGTTGTAATAAATTCATCTCTTGCTTCTGTGGCAATTACCAAGGAAAAAGAGTTAAATTAAGAGAAAAAACATTCTTTCTGTGCCTAAACAAAAGGATTCTAATTAGATGTAACCTTTTCTCCTTCTTCCTCTGTCATATTTTAGCAAACAAATAGCATTTTTGGAGGTTTGACTAGATGATCTCCAAGGTTCCTTACAATTCTATTATTCTGCATTCTAACTAATTCACTGGGCAATGTTCTCTTCTTTGTCCTAACAGAAGAGGATAACTTCTAATTTCCAAGATAGCCGTTTACTTTCCACCTTGGAGATGGTATCTGATTCCGTTGCACGCGGGGGGGAAATTGAAATACATCTTACTCAGCAACGAAGATAAGGCTGTTGTGTGGATGTTTCATTTCCCAATGAGAAGAAAACTTAACAAATAAAAAGTATCCACAAATTTCATCATATTGAGAAGAGAAGGCAAAACACAGAAAGGACTGGAGAAGTCCAATTAAATTTAAGAAAATAGTTATTTTCAATAGAAAGTGCTTCAGCAGAACCTTTTAAAGGATCCAGCTGCTTATATCCTACAAAACATATGCTCCATAGTTTTGAATCAATAATTGGATCCTTGAATAAAGAAGTGGGGAACTTGGCCCTTTTATGACTTGTTGACTTCAATTCCCATAATTCCTGAGCCAGCATGGTTCCTGGCTCAGGAATTCTGGGAGATGAAGTCCAGAAGTCACAAAAGGGCCATCCTTCTCCATCCTTCCTTTAATAATTGTCATTCAGCAACTACCTTTTTTAATTTCTTTGTCCTGGTTTTCTGAGTCTTGCGAAAGGAAGACTGCCTTAATAGGAATCAACACATTTTTTGCGGCTTCTAGTTCCTCTCCTTCAAGAGATGCCAAATACGATTGTACCTGAAAAAAATAAACATTACAATACCAGATATCTATATTTTGGGCAGACTATTTCATCATAGCTGTGGTATAGCATGTTTGAGAAAAACAGAAGAGGTCTGTATGCATTAGACTTACAATAAGCACTGATATATTACCTATTACTGTGAAACATTTCCAATAAAATAATTCAGATCAGAGAGCGCCAAGGACCCCCTCATTTCAACCCAAAGCTAGAAATATTTACCTCTATCAAGAAAAGAGATTAGACTTACCATCGAGTCTATGCTAAAATGATATTATTCTATTTGTATGGTCCTTGGTACACTCTGAGCTTGGTGGCTTTCTTGCAGACATTTCATTACCAAACTAGGTAACATCAGTACTAGTAGGAAGAGGGGATTGCTCTTATTTTATATTCGCCCTGTTCATGTTGGCATATAAAATGTGGGCAAACCCCACTCCCTTCTAGCATTGACAAGGTTACCTAATTCAGTGATGAAACGTCTGTAAGAAAACCACCAAGCTCAGAGAGTACCAAGGACCCCACAGTTCAACCCTGAGTTATTCCACAGGTCCAAAAGTCAGTTCTAATGAATCCATTGCAGTAGAGTACCCCAAGGCTCTATTTTAGGCCCAGTGCTCTTCAACATCTTCATCAAGGACTTTGTCATGCCCCTGATGGAGACTGACTCTGAGGGAGAGGAGGAACAGCCGACAGGGAGTGGAAGTGTGGCTCCGGAGGCTGTGGAGGAGGCTGGGGAAGGGTAGAGGCCGGCTGGTCAGTCAGAGGAGGACCCAGGCCCATCCCTCTCCATCCTAGGACATGCAGGGAGGAGAGGATAAGGGAGAGACGTGGTCAGTTCGGAAGGAGAGGGCCTTGATTCTCTTCATGGGCTGCAGCTGTGACAACTGAATAAGAGTTTGAACCTGCATACTGGTGAGCGCTGGAAACAAAGCATGTAAATATCTCTAGTTTATGGTTCCTCTCTGAGTTTGGCGTCCCTCCCAGTGTGTGTTCTGATATCTGTGGACATTTTCTAGCCCTTATCTTGCCTGGTTGGTGCTGTTTTTTACTCTTTATAATTAAATAGAATCTCCTCCTTCTTGTAACTGCTCGTGGGGGAGTTTTTTGTCAAGGATATTTGGAGCTTGGAAGCAAAGTGAAGCAAAAAAAGGGGCTTCACCTGTTTTTTGTGTGTGTTTATTTTGTCTTCCACCCTGGCTTATCACACATACCTTCCATAAACACAACCTTGTGACTTGTGGTACAGCAGTCCACTCCCTAATGGTCTTGGCCCCACATCTGAGTCCTCGCTCTCCTCAGCCATCTGCACCTGCTGCCGGCTAACCACAACACCTTCCGAGGTGGGTAAAATGAGGGCCCAGATTGTTGGAGGCAAGAGGCTGACTCTGTAAACCTCTTAGAGAGGGTGGTAAAGATTATGAAGTGGCATATAAGTCTAAGTGCTATTGCTTGTGAAGGAAAGAAAAGGAAGGAAGGAAGGAAGGAAGGAAGGAAGGAAGGAAGGAAGGAAGGAAGGAAGGAAAGAAAGAAAGAAGGAAGGAAGGAAGGAAGGAAGGAAGGAAGGAAGGGAAAGAAAGAAAGAAAGAAAGACAGGAAGGAAGGAAGGAAGAAGGAAGAAAGGAAGGAAGGAAGGAAGGAAGGAAGGAAGAAGGAAGGAAGGAAGGAAGGAAGGAAGGAAGAAAGAAAGAAAGAAAGAAAGAAAGAAGGAAGGAAGGAAGGAAGGAAGGAAGGAAGGAAGGAAGGAAGGAAGGAAGAAAGAAGAAAGAAGGAAGGAAGGAAGGAAGGAAAGAAGGAAGGAAGGAAGGAAGGAAGGAAGGAAGGAAGGAAGGAAGGAAGGAGGAAGGAAGGAAGGAAAATGAGGAGAATGAAAGAAAGAAACTGGTGGCGAAGTTAGAGTGCCATATTGCAAAGAACTGCCTCTGCCAGAGGTTCAAGAAAAGTTGACTCAGTCTTCCGTCTTTCCGAGGTCATTAAAATGAGGACCCAGATTGTTGGAGGCAAGAGGCTGACTCTGTAAACTGCTGAGAGAGGGCTGTAAAAGCACTGTGAAGCGGGATATAAATCTAAGTGCTGTTGCTATTGCTATCTTGCTGAAAACCATTTTTTGAAAAACACCTCCAGTTCTCTTGATTTATGCAGCTCGTTGACCCTACCTTGACTTCACTTTCATTGGACAGAATTTCCAAAGCTTCTAGATGTGACAAACCCTGAAATTCATCGAAGAGCACCCCGTAATGTGCTGTCGGCTCCATGGTCGCTTGCTGGGCAAGTCTCTGCTTTTCTTTCTCTTTGGCTTCCCGCAGCAGCTGCGAAAATACAGAGGGGAAGATTCTGATTTAGGGGCTGCGAAACAGATTTAAACAGATGTTCTCACCTCTAGACCCAGGACCAATACAGAGCAATAGGAAAAAAATAAGAAAGATAAAGTAAGAAAGTGAACTGTAACACATGCCTTACCCATATGTAAATTGGATAAGGCATGTGTTACAATTAATTTTCTTATTTTATTGGGAGTGGGCTGCATGAACCAAATGTTAATTTTACATCTGGTTCTGTGATGACCCAGGGTGGGATACAAAAGCAACAAAGTCACAAAAACAGGTGAAGTCCCTTTAATTCCTTCAACTTGGCTTCAAAGCTCCAATTATCATTAACTGGAGAAAAAAACTCCCCCACAAACAGTTGCGAAAAGGAAGAAATGCTATTCAAACTCAAAATAGATATAAATTAGAAATAGAAAAAAACAACACAAACCACACTGAAGCAATTAATGAGACAAGGCAGGATAAGAGCTTGAAGAGTCCACAGATATCGAAATACACACACCGGGAAGGACACCAGATTCAGATAAGAACCGACAGACTAGAATTATTTCATGCTTTGCTTCCAGCACTGGGACATGCACAGCTTGTCCTTTTAAACAGTCCTCACAGCTGCAGCCCATGAAGGGGATCAAGGCCCTTTCCTCCCCCGTGAACCACGCCATTTACGTTTCTCCCTTATCCGCTCCTCCCTGTGTGCCCTAGGAGGAAGAGGGGGTGGGCCTGGGTCTTCCTTTGAATGCCCAGCTGGCCTGTGCCCTTCCCCAGTTTCTTCCACAACCTCCCGAGCCACACTCCCACTCCCTGTTGGCTGTTCCTCCTCTCCCTCAGAGTCAGACTCCAACAGGGGCATGACAGGTTCATCAAACCAGTAGTTGCAACAACTGGCTGGCCCTGCTCACCCCTCCCCTCCCTGGAGTCTCCACGTGGCCTGTTTTGGATTGCAGGTAAGTGCAGGGCCCTCACCAAGGCTCAGGGAGGGTGAAAAACAGGCCTCCTGGAGGCTCCAGAAAGCCAGAAATGGACCCATTTCCGGCCTCCGGAGAGCCTCCGGAGCCTGGGGAGGGGGAAAATGGGCCTCCTGGAGGCTCGAGGAAAGCCTCCAGAGCCTGGGGAGGGTGAAAAACAGGCTTCCCGGAAATTCCAGAAGGCCAGAAATAAGCTCATTTCCGGCCTCCAGAGGGCCTCAGGACCCCGGGGAGGCCATTTTCGCCCTCCTGGAAGCTGAAGGAAAACCTCTGGAGCTAGACCATGCCCACCATGGCCACGGCCCCCCAGCCACCGGGCAGAAAACTGGTTGCTAAATTTTTTGAAGCCCATCCCTGACTCACATCATAACCCGTGTCCGTATATTGTTACTCATTGTTATCAATCAATTACAAGACTTCTGTTCAAAAGACTTTTCCAAAAAAATGGAAAACCATCTGTAAGTACTGATGGTTTGATGCAGAACCTTCAAGGACTAGAATCCCATCCTGCCAAATCAGGTGGAAGTGGCACCAACTCATCTAGACGGGACTAAATAAGAAACGTCTTGCTAAATCCCTGTTTATGAGGTAAATCTCTCTGTGCATGTTTCACCTGAGATAAAGACACAGTCCGTTCCATCAGAATTTTGGTTTTCTTGAATCCAGGATCACTTTCGGCTAGAACATTCATGGTTTTCTTGCCGATAAATTCCAAAGCATCAAGTCCGCCACTTAGGACACTTTTACCCTGTGTATAATAGAGCAGAATGCTCATGTCGACCAGCAGTTTGATAGATTTACTTATGAATAAGTAAACAAGATTAATTTGAATGGGATGAGATGGGATAGGATAGGATAGAATAGAACAGAATGAAGAATAGAACAGAATAGAGTAGAATGAAGAATAGAATAGAATAAAATAGAACAGAATGAAGAATAGAATAGAATAAAGAATAGAATAGAATAGAATAGAATGAAGAATAGAATAGAATAAAATAGAACAGAATGAAGAATAGAATAGAATAGAATAGAATAGAATAGAATAGAATAAGGGAATAAGGGAATAAGGGAATAAGGAATACAGTAGAATAGAATAGAATAAAATAATGGAATAGAAGAATGAAGAATAGAACAGAACAGAAGAACAGAACAGAAGAATGAAGAATAGAATAGAATAGAACAGAACAGAACAGAAGAATAGAATAGAAAGAAAGAATAGAATAGAATAGAATAGAATAGAATAGAATAGAATAGAATAGAATAGGGAATAGGAATACAGACAGACAGAACAGAACAGAACAGGACTAAGGAATAGACTAGACTAGACTAGACTAGACTAGACTAGACTAGAATAGAATAGAATAGATAGAATAGAATAGAATAGAATAGAATAGAATAGAATAGGAATAGAATTCTTTATTGGCCAAGTGTTTTAGCCTCCAGTCCCCTAGTCATCTTTGTTGCTCTTCTCTGCACTCTTTCTAAGAGTCACAACATCTCTTTTTTACATCATGGTGACCAAAACTGGATGCAGTATTCCAAATGTGGCCTTACCAAGGCATTATAAAGTGGTACTAACACTTCATGTGATCTTGATTCTATCCCTCTGTTAATGCAGCCTAGGACTGTGTTGGATATTTTACCAGCTGCAACACACGGTTGGCTCATCTTTAAACGATTGTCCATCAGGACTCCAAGATCCCTCTCCCAGTTACTATCATTGCCCGTCCTTCCTCTTATTTTATTATTAGAAATCCTTACGGTGTTCTGCACAGCACTAGTGATGGTTGACAGCACTCCCCGTGATCCTGAAGGAGATGAGGATAAGGCCACGTCCTCTTCCAAACCCTGCTGTCGATCATCTTCCACATCTTAAAGGAAGAAACCCATTGGGGAAAAAAATCCAGTAAGAACATGCTTATCAATTTTGTGAGGAAAACAAGAATTCTTGGGCAGATCGGGGCGGGGCGGGGAGGATGCTACCGGTTCGTACCGGTTCAAGTGAACTGGATGTTAATTTTACATGGGGTTCGGCGGATCGGTAGTTGCAACGGTTGGCTTGCCCCGCCCACCCCTCGTCTCCCCTCCCCTCCCCTCCCAGGAGTCTCCACACAGCCCATTTTGGATCCCAGTTAAGCGCAGGGCTAGTATGGAGGCTCAGGGAGGGCGAAAAACAGGCCTCCTGGAGGCTCTGGGAGGCCTCTGGAAGACCTCAGGAGCCTGGGAGGGGGAAACAGGCCTCCTGGAGGCTCTGGGAGGCCTCTGGAAGACCTCAGGAGCCTGGGAGGGGGGAAACAGGCCTCCTGGAGGCTCTGGGAGGCCTCTGGAAGACCTCAGGAGCCTGGGAGGGGGAAACAGGCCTCCTGGAGGCTCTGGGAGGCCTCTGGAAGACCTCAGGAGCCTGGGAGGGGGGAAACAGGCCTCCTGGAGGCTCTGGGAGGCCTCTGGAAGACCTCAGGAGCCTGGGAGGGGGGGAAACAGGCCTCCTGGAGGCTCTGGGAGGCCTCTGGAAGACCTCAGGAGCCTGGGAGGGGGAAACAGGCCTCCTGGAGGCTCTGGGAGGCCTCTGGAAGACCTCAGGAGCCTGGGAGGGGGAAACAGGCCTCCTGGAGGCTCTGGGAGGCCTCTGGAAGACCTCAGGAGCCTGGGAGGGGAAAACAGGCCTCCTGGAGGCTCCGGAAGGCCTCCGGAGGGTCTCCAGAGCCCAGTAAGGCTGTTTCCACCCTCCCAGAGGCTCAAAAAGCCTTCAGAGCCCAGTGAGGGCAAAAATGGCACAGGAGGCCGACTAGGCCATGCCCACCATGACCACGCCCACCCAGCACCCGAGCAGAGAACCGGTTGCTCCACTTTTTGAAGCCCACCCCTGGGGCAGATCACTTCAGAAAGACAGGACCTGCGATGACGTTTTCAGATGTCTCCGGAGGTCCCCCATCCAAAGATGCCGAGGAAGGTGCACGAGTTCGGAGAATGCCGGCTTTTTCTTTAACTGCCGTTAATCCTTGACCTGAAGTGGAACAAGTATAGGTAGTCCTTGACTTACAATTGTTCCTTTAGTGACCGTTCAAAGTTACAACGGCACTCAAAAGCAGTGGCTTATGACTGTTTTTTCACAGTTACGACCTTTGGGTCAGCCCCAGGACGATGAGGTCAAAATTCAGACGCTTGGCAACTGGTTCACATTTATGACCATTGCAGTGTCCCAGGGATCATGTGATCCCCTTTTGGGACCTTCTGACAAGCACAGTCAACGGGGGAAAGCAGATTTCACTTAACAACCATGTGACTCACTTAAGAACGGCAGTGATCCATTTCACACTGGTGACAAGAAAGGTCATAAAAACGGGGCAAAACTCACTAAACAAATGTCTCACTTAACAACAGGAATTTTGGGCTCCATTGTGTTTGTAAGTCAAGTACCACACACACAAACACACACACACACACATATACACATGCATACATACACACACACACACACACACACACAAACACACACACACACACACACACACACATGATATGCAACCGGTCTACGTTTTCTTGATCCTGAAACTCTATGAAAAATTCAAATTCAGTCAGTAAGAGAGCCACTGAAGGGTCAGAGGTATAAATGAAAGCTGATGAGACCGATTTTGGGAGAGTTTTTGGCCTCAGCCACCACCAGCCCATATGAAATCAAAGATAACGTTGGCTTAGATTTACAGGATTTCACGGAGATTACATCCTGGCAAAACATTTCAAGTATTCCAATATGCAACCTTTCCTGAGTGATTTGATTTAAAGCTGGCCCTTCAGCTCCGATCCATCAGCTGATGAAATGTTAAATCACATGAAGTTCCCATCAAATGGATTTCAATCCGTATCACAGCCTATTTTTCTGGTCTTAGCTCATTGGCGCTTAATTTAATTTGGAACCAATCCTTTGCCTTGTTGCTTCTACTGTTAAGAAAACCTAATTTTTCATCCTCTCAAACTGACTTTGTATGACCTTGGAAATAATGCCACATCATCGGAGATTTTAATTCCTCCAGATCAATGACAGCCATCCATCATGTTTTATTAATTGCAGCGATCTGCTTTTGGAAGTTCGTTAAGTAAGAACAAATGGCCAAATAAAAATGTTATATTCCAGATGGATATAGGAAAGGACATAAAATGGGGCAAAACTCACAGAACAGAATAAAACAAAACAGAATTGGAAGGGACCTTGGAGATCTTCTAGTCCAACCCGCTGCTCAGCAGGAAACCCTATACCATTTCAGACAAACAGTTGTCCAATCTCTTCTTAAAAACCTCCAGTGTTGGAGCATTCACAACCTCTGGAGACCAATTGTTCCACTGATTAATTGTTCTAACTGTCAGGAAATTTCTAGGTTGCTTCTCTCCTTGATGAGTTTCCATCCATTGCTTTTTGATTTAACAACTGTCCTGCTCAATATTTTGGCTTGGCTGTGGTTATAAGTCAAGGCCTACCAAAGAATGTTCTTTCTGCGCCAACTCAGGAAACTCAAACTGCCCAAGGAACTGCTGATCCAGCTCTACAGAGCTATTATTGAGTCCATCATCTGCATCTCTATAACTGTCTGGTTTGGTTCTGCAACCCAACAGGACAGACACAGACTCCAGAGAGTAATTAGGACTGCAGAAAAAACAATTGCTACCAACCTGCCTTCCATGGAGGACCTGTATCCTGCATAAGTCAAAAAGAGGGCTGGGAAAATATCTACAGACCCCTCACATCCCAGACATAAACTGTTTCAACCAGAGGTGGTATTCAGCAGGTTCTGACCATTTCTGGAGAACCGGTAGCGGAAATTTTGCGTAGTCCAGAGAACCAGCAAATACCACCTCTGACTGGATGCTTCTCCTACCACACCCATCAAGCCATGCCCACAGAACCGGTAGTAAAAAAAAATTGAATTACATCACTGGTTTCAACTCCTACCCTTAAACGATGCTATAGAGCACTGCACACCAGAACAACTAGACACAAGGACAGTTTTCCCCTGAAAGCCATCACTCTGCTAAACAAATAATTCCCTCAATAAAGTCTGCACGACTATTATTATTAATCTTCTCATCCCTCCTTATCACCCATCCCCTCCCACTTGTGACTGTATGACTGTAATTTTGTCGCTTGTATCCTTATGATTTATATTGACTGTTTCCTAGTATGATTTGATTGTTTATTGTACCGTATGACTATCATTAAGTGTTGTACCCGATGATTCTTGATGACTGTATCTTTTCTTTTATGTATACTGAGGGTATTTGCACCAAGACCAATTCCTTGTGTGTCCAACCTTGGTCAATAAAGAATTCTATTCCACTCCACTCCACTCCACTCCACTCTACTCTACTCTATTCTATTTGGCTCTCTGGCATGAACTATGCAGATGTGGAATCTCGGAGAAGGAGAAACGGCTGGGCAGTGGGATTGTTCAGAGAGAAATGCATAAGTCGAAAAATAATTAAACAACAGTAGTTCTGTTGCCTGCACTAATGGCAGAAGCCTTTTACAATATATCCTAGTGTCAATGTACTCTAAGCCAAGGACTGATCATAATCATAGAGGAAATCATATTTTTAAGCTTAACTATGTTTAGACAATGTTTAGATAAACCGTAACTTAATATGGGTTTGGATACTTAACAACAGTAGCCGATGCAGTTGAAAGTAGGGACTTGCTCCAGGAGCCCCAGGTGGTCCATCTTTTTCCTTTGGATACTGAATCCTATGGGGGGGGGAGTTACAGAAGCAGAAAAAGATTTGCATTAGTTAAAAATTGCTACGTGCAATGGAAGGAACCAATAATTAAAGTATATGCAGCATGAAGCAGGGGGGCGTCCCGTACGGTAAAACTGTGCAGTCCTTCAGCCAAGCTCAGAGTGCACCAAGGACACCACAGTTCAGCCCTGAGCCACCTATATTAAATGCAAACAGCAATAACTATTTTAAATTAGAAACTATGCAGCCAACGTTTTAAACAAAGCATCTTTCAAGTCCCAGAGAGTGCACAGTTGTAATGGCAACAGGCACACCTTTGGAAGACCTGAGAGTCAAAAAAAAAGTCAAGTTAGGGATAGATCATCACGGAGAACAGCTATCTATGTGAACATTAGGAATCAAAATCCTTCCATCCCTCCATCTACCCACCTATCCTTCCACCCACTTGTCCATCTTTCCATCCATCCATCCACCCACCCATCCCTTCATCAATCCACCCATCCACCCACTTGTCCATCTTTCCATCCATCCATCCACCCACCCACCCACCCATCCTTCCATCCATCCATACACACACCTACCTGTCCACCCACTTTGTCCATCCATCCATTCATCAATCCACCCATCCATCCATCCATGCACCCATACACCCATCCTTCCATCCACCCACCCACCCACTTGTCCATCCATCCATTCATCAATCCTTCCACCCACCCATCCACCCATCCCACACAATATTTCCAATGTTGTCATTTGTTGACAACCCAGAATGATTAAAACCCTAAGGCTTGACCCCATTTTGTGTGTTTGCTTGTTGACGAGTTAGTCAATATTCTTGCTCCCAGTATTGATTGGTCTAACACGAGAAGATGACTCCAGTGCTAGGTGAAAGAGCTTTTGATGAGAAAAGCTGCAATTTTTGTGTTGTCCCTTAAGAAGATTTTTTTTTTGGGGGGAGGGGCTGAGCCATCTAAGCAAATCCTGAAACTGAAATTGGCAACTTTCCCCCTCTACCATTCTAAAGGGTTGAGTTGGGGCTGTGGAGAAAAAAGAAGGAAGGATAAACAGACTTGACTTTCTAGAGAAAAAGGAGGAGAGAGATCCAGTAAACGAGTAAACAAACCTTATCTATCAATACACCAAAGAATTCCAGCCAGGTTATTTCTTACCAAATCCCTTTCTTCGTTCAGCCCTTCAGCTCCAACTTCTGGTTCGAGGCTTATAGAGTCACTGCATTCGGTCACATCCTTCTTAGCTGTTTCTCCACTGGACCGTAGCTCATTTGAAGGACCTTCCATATTTAACGCCTGTTGCTCTTCTGAGTCCTTGTTGGCGCTTTCAGAAGCTTCCTTTTTACCAATTTGCGGCGATACCTCCGTTGTCTTTTCATCATGCACCGCTGTGTTGGATGTTGAGACGTTCTGCTCAGATGGCAATATCCCTTCATTTTTCTCGGGAGTTAATGTCTCACCTGTGCTATCTGACATTTTTTGGGCCCTACAAGAGGAGAAAAGTAGAGATATGTTTCTAATCGGTTGGGGTAGGCTTTCAAAGGAAAGGAAACTAGAAGATTTCCACATTTCTCTGTAAAATTCTAAAGAGAGAGAGCTTCAGCAGTCATTCTGGCTCACGGTAGTAATTCTTCTCTCTTCTCAGTGTTGGCAGCACCCCAACTGGTAGCACTTCATATTCTCCCCAAGGTGAGGTTGGCCAACCGTCTTCTTGGAGAAAATTGCTAAAATGCTTGATGTTAATGGCATAAAAGATACTTTAGGGCAAGATTATCCTTGCCTTAAAATATCTTTTATTTTAAAATAATTCTATTTTTTAAATTTATACTAAACTACATACGCTGCTAACAAGAGACAAGAAACCTAAGCTACGTAGTATAACTTCTACAAAGAAGTCATCTTGATTTAATATGTAATTAAATGTTGTTATGTAAGGAAGGAGCCATCTTGACTTTGAAGGAAAGCTCTTCCAGAATGAGGAGGTATCTAGACCCACTTCTAGACATGACCAAGGAAGCAAAGAGCCACACAGACTCCAGAAAGGTACTTTTAATGCTGAAATCAGAACTTTGGAAACGACAGTAGATAGAACTTACTTGTTTGTATGGTATGCAGCTTTGTTCGGGTATTTTCCCACGTCATTGTAGTTGTGCTTTTAAAGTTGTAGCAACGTTTCGGCAGAATCTCATCTGCCATCATTGGGCTTCTGTATTGTGTTCGTCTGTGAGTCAGACAAAACGGCTGTGAAAGTCTGACTCACAGACTAACACAATACAAAAGCCTGATGATCGCAGATGAGATTCTGCTGAAACGTTGCTACAACTTTAAAAGCACAACTACAATGACGTGGGAAAATACCCGAACAAAGCTGAATAACATACATGTAAGTACCCGCAAAAACTTAAGAAAACAATTTACTTGTTTGCTTATAGATGTTTTATTTCCAACTCTGCCTTTGATACTCTCTACTACATCTGCCTACTCAGAAGTTGAATTAGAGTTACAGAGAGGATTTTTAACCACCTCTGGGAAATAATAATTAAAATAATAATAAAACGTGCCCTTCTCTTGGCTCAGTTGCACATCGCTATCTAATGTACAGTGTAAGTTTTACTCCTAGGATTTTGCAGACTTACTTTCCTACACATGCATTGACATGCAAACGCATTGGGCCAACTGGTTCTTGACATGACAGACTAGTTGGGGCAAAGAGCTTGTTGCTAAATGGTCAGGCAGTGTTGCCCTCCCCCCAAAAGCAAATTGCCCCCAAACTCTTTGAGTGCCTGGCCTTCAGCCCCCTCCCCAAACAGCACTCCTAAGGTTAGAAATCTCTGCCTCCCTCCTGCTTCTCAATGGGACCAGCTCTCCTGGCAACACTTAAGCCAAAGGGTGGGAAAGAAATGAAGAAGTGAAGAATCCTTCATTGTTTAAAAAAAAAGGGAAGAAGGGAGAAGAGGAAAGGGAAAGGGGAAAAGAGGAAAGGAAAGAAAGATGAAAGAAAGAAACAGAAAGGAGTGGAAAGGGAAAAAAGGAAAGGAAAAGAGAAAGAAGGAAAGGAAAGAAATGGTAACAAATGATAGCAAAAGGAAAGGAAAGGAAAGGAATGCAAGGAAAGGGAAGGGAAGGGAAGGGAAGGGAAGGGAAGGAAAGGAAAGGAAAGGAAAGGAAAGGAAAGGAAAGGAAAGGAAAGGAAAGGAAAGGAAAGGAATGGTAACAAATAAAAAGGGAAGGGAAGGGAAGGAAAGGAAAGAAATGGTAACAAATAAAAAGGGAAGGGAAGGAATGGGAAGGAACAGAAAAATAACAGACGGAAAGGAAAGGAAAGGAAGGGAAGGGAAGGGAAGGGAAGGGAAGGAAAGGAAAGGAAAGGAAAGGAAAGGAAAGGAAAGGAAAGGAAAGGTAACAAGTAAAAAGGGAAGGGAAGGGAAGGAACAGAAAAATAACAGAAGGAAAGGAAAGGAAAGGAAAGGAAGGGAAGGGAAGGGAAGGGAAAGGAAGGGAAGGGAAGGAAAGGAAAGGAAAGGAAAGGAGGAAGAAGGAAAGGAAAGAAATGGTAACAAATAAGAAGGAAAGGGAAGGAAAGCAAAGGAAAAAGCAGGAGGAAGCTGCAGGCAGTCATTTCGCCCTCTTACCACCGCCGAGCTGCTGCCTGCCGGCGCGCCCTGAACTCCCCTCCCGGCCACGTCGGCAGAAGCGAGGAGCGAGGAGCGAGCGGGGCTCGGGGCGGGCCGAGCGAAGGGCCGAGCTTTGGCTGTGCGGGGGCGGGCGGTTGGCAGGGAAGAGATGGTTTGGATCCCGGGAAAAACAAACCACGAAGAAGAAAATCTTCCGCAGCAGATAGACAGACGCAGCAGCTTTTCTTTTCTTTTCTTTTTTCAATTCCACCTTCGTTTCATTCATTAAAAGCGTGCAAACCATTTTCACCTGAATTTTCTTTTAGAGTTTTGAAACGTTACATTTATAAATGGGTATTTCTGCTTAAGGGATAACACTCAGATGAAGATAAACACCCCAGGGTACATGAAATAACATGCGTATAGTTATAAACATGCTTTTAAGGGATTTAAGACTCGGCTACTTTCCCAATGGGGCTGCGTGGGAGGGAAAAAAGCTAAGCAGGGCTGGACTCGGCTCGTGCCTGGATGGGGGGCCCCAGCAGCAAAATGCAGAGAGAGCGGTAGGCCCAGGGGTCTCCACCTTGGCAACTTTAAGACTAGCGGACTTCAACTCCCAGAGTTCCTCAGCCAGCAAAGCTGGCTGAGGAACTCTGGGAGTTGAAGTCCGCTAGTCTTAAAGTTGCTAAGGTTGGAGACCCCTGGGCTAGACTAGAAGGTAGAAAAGCCGCTCGCAAAAAAGCAGCTCCGTATTGTGGCTGCCAAGAAATCCCCGTTGATAAAGGCATTGTATTAATGTGCCAGGAGCAGAGCAGATTGGACCTCTGGTTTTAAGGCTCGCACTGCTTTTGCAAGTTTCACCTCTCTCCCCCATTGTCTCTTCCCACTGCCTCAGAGTGAGTCCCGAATTTTGTTGATCGATGTCGGTTGATGTACCGTCGGCCCTCGACTTGTAACAGTTCATTTAGTGACTGTTCCAAGTTAAAACAGCACCGGTAAATGTGACATATGACCATTTTTTCATCCCTAGTTATATGACTTTTGCGGCATCCCCATGATCATGCAATCAAAATTTGGATGCTGGGCAAATGATTCATATTTGTGACCGTTGCTGTGTCCCGGGGTCATGGGATCGATCTCCCTTTTGCAACCTTGTGATTAGCAAAGTCGAGGGGGAAGTCAGATCTCACTGAACAACTATCGCTTATCAAATGCAACGTTTCACTTAACAACGGTGGCAAGAAAAAAAAATCGTAGAATGGAGCAAAACTCACTTAAGAAATGTCTTGCTTAACAACATAAATTTTGGGCTCAATTGTGCTTGTAAGTCAAGGACTACTTGTTTACTTGCCCTTCTTAAAAGTCAGGTCCAGGTTACTGGACAGTAATCATAATATCAGGAAGAAGCAGAAGGGAGGATCACAGAAGGAAGAATCAGATAGAAAAGGGGGAGGGAAAAGAAGAGAGGGAAGAGGGAAAGGAAAAGAAGCTATAAAGGACAGAAACAAGATATAAAGGTACAGGAAAAGCATACAAGAATTAAAGGTATAAACCTATTTAAAAGACACAGAGACAATGGTTAAAATTTAACTTAAGGAGAGGATTCTGCAAGGGTGCATGGGATAGCATTGTTATATTTGAAATAGAAAACGGTTAGAAAATATGTTTAAATGATTAAAGTGATAGGAAAAATTTGTATTGATGTGTAATGGAATATTTGTTTGTAACGAGAATAAGGCTCTCAATGATTTAAAAAGAAAGTTAAAAAAAACTGAAAAGAAACATGGAAGATTTTTATCAGTTGACAAGATGAATTTGAATAAGAATAATAATTTTATTGACTACTGTTAATAACTATTGTTTTGTTTTATTTAAAGACAGTAATAAGTAAAATATGAAATATAGATGATTAAAGTGAAAGATAACTGATATTACTAGGTAATGTTTGTTAAAAGAAATAGAAATGTAAAAGATTGTTATTAATATTAATGGCAGAGCTGTACTTGAATAGAATAATTATTCCATTTACTATTGTTATACACACACACATATCTATATATCTATCTATATCTATATCTATATCTATATCTATATCTATATCTATATCTATCTATCTATCTATCTATCTATCTATCTATCTATCTATCTATCTATACACACACACACACACACACACACACACACACACACACACAATACAGAAGCCTGATGATGGCAGATGAGATTCTGCCGAAACAACTTTACAACTTTAAAAGCACAACTATAATGACGTGGGAAAATACCTGAACAAAGCTGAATGCCATACATATAAATACCCTCGAAAACTTAAGAAAACAAATATATATATACATGTATACTTTTTTCTTTTAAGAATTTAGTGTGTATTTTTAAGGGAATGTACTAAGCAGAATCGATTGAAAATAGGTATGTGTTATAAAATAGAGGTTAAAAAATGAATGTTATCACTGTAAAGGTGTAACTTAAATTTTTAAACAAGATTTGAAAAAAGATACAAAGGTGTTACACTCCAGTCTAGTAATTATAGGGGAAAATTTGTTTTATGTGAAAAGATAATATGAAATTGTAAACAGGACAGACGGAAGTATAAAAACATTGATTAGAAATATTTTAAAAATTAGAAAAAGATATGTAATTGAATTAAGAAAGGAATGAGATAATTTAAAATAAGGCTATAGGAAGTAAAGAAAGGGAAAAGCTATTGAAAAAATTGCAAAAATAGTTATAAGGTATGGATTAGAACGTATAAGGTAAATATGTATTGAGTTTATGTCTGTATGGAGAAGTGATAACCTGGGGCCACGCTGTTCTCAAAAAAAGATATTTTATTTGTATTTGTATGTTTTGTGAAAACTTAAAGAAAACTTTTATAAAAAGAAAAAAAGAAAACCCCTGATATTGCATTAATATTGTACTATACAGCAGAATTCAAAAGAGCTACTGCCCTGGAATAGAAGCTGTTTTTCAGCCTATTTGTCCTTGTTTTTATTATTCTGTACCGTCTGCCAGATGGTAATAGTTAAAAAAAAAATGGGTGTGTGTGCCCAGGACGAGATGGATCTTTGAGGATGTTTTGAACTTTCTTAAGGCAGCGGGAGCTATGAAGCTCTTCCAAAGAGGGGAGAGGACAACCCATGATCTTCTGGGCAATGACATTAACCCTCTGGAATGCCGTCCTATCTTCCACTGTGCAATTGGCAAACCAGAGACAGGTGCAGTAAGTTAAGATATTCTCTCTGGTGCAGCGGTAGAAGGTCACCAGCAGTTTTCCATTCAGTTGCTGTTTTCTGAGAAATCTCAGGTAGTATAATCTCTGCTGGGCCCTTTTGACCAGGGCTGCAATGTGAGCACCCCAAATCAGGTTCTATTTTATGGTAACACTCAGCAAGTTAAAAATGGCTCCCCTCTGTCCCCACTGATAAGCAAGGGCTGGATGTCTGATCTGTTCCTTCTATATAGTCCACTATCAGCTCCTTGGCCTTATTGGTGTTGAGGACCAAGTTATGGTCTCCACACCACGAAAGCAACCATTGGTCCATCTCATCTCGGTAGGCAGATTCATTCATTCTCCCCCCCACTCCCCATGATCCCACCACTGTTATCTCAGGCCAGCTGTTGCGGGAAGGAGGGTGAGAAACTTGTTGAACCTGCATCAAAATAATAAAGTTTTTTGGGGGAGAGGAGAGGGGGGTTTGGGACCCCTTTTCTGCCCCCTTCCCTGCCTGGGAGCGCGGCTGGCGGCTCGCGCTAGCCGAGAGTGAAATTTCCTGTCTCCACTTTCACTTTTGGTCCGCCGGACTTTCCCCAAATCTCTCGCCCTTGCTGGGCTGGCTGCTGAGCCAAGAAGGGTCCGGAAGCGAAGGAGGCGTGGGGTCTTCCCGGCAAGGGGAAGAGGAAGCGGGCAAACCCTCCTTCTGGTTCAGAAGGCAGGGAAGTTCCAAGCCGAGCGACACCCGTGTCCAGGCGCTCGCGGGCCTTTCTCGTGAAATCGCTGTATAATCCAAAGACCCGGGCGGGCAGGTCGTTGCTATCCTTCCGAGGTAGGTTATTCTCTGTCCGGGGGAGAGAGTAGGGCGCAAGGAGGAGGTCCCCGCGTTGTGTCGGGGTGGAATCCAGGCACAGCTGGAGAACGCGGGACGCGAACCCGTCACGAAGCTGCGCGCTTCTTTGCCTAAGCAGCGCTAAAGCAACTGGAAGCGCTTCGCTACGAAGCGCTTCGAAGTAATAATGGTAATGATAATGAGAGAAGGAGGAGGAGGGGAGGGGAAGGGAAGGGAAGGGAAGGAAGGAAGGGGGAAAAAGTCCTTTTGGGTTGCTTTTTTCTGCCTTCTCTTCTAACCAGCAGCATTGCTGGAAAATCCTTCCCTTCCCGGAGACTTTCTCCCCTCCTTCTTGCAACTCCAACGTGGTCACAACAACAACCCCCTCCCCAAATCCAGACGGATTGGATCTTGGCTTCAATGGTACAAAATGCGCTAGGTGGATGAAAAATTAGGTTTGGCCACCCAAACGTCCCTTTGCTTTCATTTGCTGGTTTTCAGAGCTTTTCTAACCCCATGGGTTATTTCAGCCTGACTTCCTCTTTTGAAGTAACAACTGAGAGAGAGGAGGGGGGCGGAGGGGGAGAAAGAGAGGAGGAGGAGGAGGAGGGAGGAGAGGAAGAAAGAGAGAGAGAGAAAGAAGAAGGAGGAAGAGGGAGGGAAAGAAGGAGAAGGAGAAGGAGGAGGAGGAGGAAGAAGAGGAGGAGGGAGAGAAGAAGGAGGAGGGAGCAAGGGAGAAAGAGAGAGAGAAAGAAGAAGGGAGGGAGAGAGAGAGAGAAAGAGAGAAAAGAAAGAGAAAGAAAGAAAGAAAGAAAGAAGAAAGAAAGAAAGAAAGAAAGAAAGAAAAAAGAAAGAAAGAAAGAAAGAAAGAAAGAAAGAAAGAAAGAAAGAAAGAAAGAAAGAAAGAAAGAAAGAAAGAAATGACCAGGTAGAGGAGATTATTTTCCCTAGAAACAGTAGCAGTCATTGTTAGAACTAGCTATGATTTGCTCCTAGGGAGAAAATCCTTGGAACAATTCCTACCCAAAAGCTTTTTTTTTTTTTAATTCCCAGGGCCTGATTTGAGGTACCCCAGGAATTTTAAGCAAGACAAAATGGATGCCGGTAGACTTCAATTCACAACATTTCCTTTAGTGACTATTCAAAGTTACACTGGCACTGAAACAGTGACGTAGGGCCATTTTTTTGTACTTAATGACCATTGCAATATACCCAGGGTTACATGCTCAACATTCAGGTGCTTGACCACTGACTCGTATTTACGATGAAGGGATTTAGTAAAAAGGGACTAAAACTCACTTCACCACTCTCTTGCTTAGCAACAGGAAATTTTGGGCCTCAGTGGTGATCATAAGCTACCTGAAAAAGTTTGGTAGCTTGTTCACGGAGCTCTTTTGTTCTTGTACAAAAAGTGCTTTTGTATTTCAGGATTTTATTTTATTCCATTTTATGTTTTTTTTTAAAAAGAACTATAGATAGAAGACGAACGCTTCCTTAAGAACTAAAGAGAATTAGATTCTCTTGGGCCTCAAGAGGTAAGGGGGGAAAAAAGGGAAGCAATCAAATTCCATGGCAGTGTTTTGGGAATGAAAAAAACCAACAAGGGTCCTTTAACAGAACCTCAATAACGTGTAGCAAAACTTTAAATAGAAGTAAAAGACTTAAATGACATTGCGTTCTTTCAATGTCACAAAAAGATCTAGACATATCTGGTAAGACGGCTGTGGGAAACAGATTTAGTCACTGAGATTTATGAATATAGAAGAGCCACAATGTGGAGGAAGTAGCTGCTATTACAACATCTTGTAACCCCCCCTCCCCCCAGTAAGAAAGAAACTAGGAGAGTGAAACATACAAATGATCTTAGAAAAGCTCAAAATACAAAGGGAATATTATGTGCTGCTTAATTCCTCCCCAAATCACCCAAATGAAATTGTCTCGTAGAATCCCAGAGAGCTATCGTGTTACTTTAGAGAAGTTTGCAGCGAATCATGTTTCTAGTATCTTAGAAGACCAAGATATGCTTAATTAATATGAACTTTTGGGATAATGCACAGTTGGTATTCAGCAGGTTCTGACCAGTTCTGGAGAACCAGTAGCGGAAATTTTGAGTAGTTTGAGAAACTGACAAATGCCACCTCTGACTGGCCCCGCCCCCATTTATTCTCTGCCTCCCAAGTCCCAGCTGATCGGCTGGGTCTTCTTTTGTTGCCCTGCACAGGAGAACAGAACTGGAAAGCAGGTTAGTGGGTGGGGAGGGAATGGGATTTTGCAGTATCCTTCCCCTGCCATGCCCACCAAGCTACACCATGCCCACCAAGCCATGCCCACAGAACCGCTAGTAAAAAAAAATTGAATCTCACCACTGGGATAATGTATTATTAACAGACATTCCCGTTATTCTGTTAAGGTTTCATTAATTATAAGGAATATTGAATAGAATAGAATGGAATACTTCATTGGCCAAGTGTGATTAGACACACACAAGGAATTTGTCTTGGTGCAGATGCTCTCAGTGCACATAAAAGAAAAGATACATTAGTCAAGAGTCAAGAATCATTAGGTACAACACCTAATAATAGTCATAGGGTACAATAAGCAATCAAATCATACTAGGAAACAGTCAATATAAATCGTTAGGATACAAGTGACTAAGTTACAGTCTTACAGACAAAAGTGGGAGGGGATGGGAGGAGTGATGATAAGATTAATACTGAAATATTAAAGGCTGACCATAGTATTGTACTGGGATTTTTTTTTTAACAGAACGATGTCCAGTTGAGAAGAAGGCCTAAATCCTACTGTCCTATGACCGGAAGGAAAATGTCAGCTACGAATAATTTTCTCTCTATTTGTATATTTGCGATAACCTCATGGAATTTCACCCACTCAAGTGGACTTATAGCAAATTACTCAAAGGGCTTTCTGTTCACTGTTCCTAAACATTTATCAACACAAACAACAGTTCTGGATCTATCCAATAACAGTATATCTACATTGGAAATCTCTGATTTTCGTTCTCTTCCCAACTTACAAGTGCTAATTCTGTCTCACAATTCTATCAGCAAAATTGATTTGGGGGTTTTCCAGCACAACAAATTCTTAGAGCACCTGGATCTCTCTCACAACACACTAAGGACTGTTTCTGGTTTTCCTGTTAAAAGCCTCAAGCATCTAGATCTCGCTTACAATGACTTTACTGCCATGCCGCTCTCCACCGAGTTCACCAAAAAAACAAAGCTGAACTATTTGGGAATTAGTACTAGAAAACTTTCAAGTGTCAACGTTCTTCTGCCTTTACAACTGGACACGCTGTTACTGGGCTTAGAAGATCTTTATGAATACAGGCCAGGAAGCCTCCTCGTGTTCAATGCAAAGACGGTTCGGATTGTTCTCCCTCAAAGAGCAGACTTTCGCATCCTCTCGGATCTGCGATTCAACGGTACAGAAAGTTTAGAACTTTCTAAGGTCCCATTGGAGCAAATGGGAGACTTAAGAACATTTCTGACGCTGAATGAAACAAGCACATTGCTAAATCTAACAATAATCAATACGAAATTCACTTGGAAAGACCTCATTGATGGCTTCAAAGCAGTGGGGGAATCCACCATTAGTCACTTAACCATTTTATATCCAACTATTACTGTATTCAATGCTGGATCTTTTAAAAATGTGGATCCCTCATTAAAAAGTTTAACCATCAAATATGGACTACTTGATACAGCAAAATTTGACCAAAACGTTGTGTACTCAACTCTTTTCAACTTGAACATTGACAGCTTGACTATTTCTGATACTGGTATATTATATATATATTGTCCTGAAACACCCAGTAGATTTAAGTATTTAAGTTTTCAAAACAACACATTGACTGACACAATGTTAAAAGGTTGCAAAAATTTACCTGAGCTACAAACATTCATTTTACAAAAGAATAGACTGGAAGATCTTACCGAAGTGAGTTTAATGACAACTAGCATGACCGCTCTGAATTATATGGATGTAAGTAAAAATTATTTGTATTACAAAGACAGTGAAAACAAATGCAACTGGGGTGAACATATAATTAAACTGAATTTGTCATCCAACAAGTTAACAGATTCTGTTTTTAGATGTTTACCGAATAATATCCAAATGTTGGACTTACAAAGTAATCAGATTTCAGCTGTGCCTAAAGAGATCATTGACCTGACTGCTTTAAAGGAGTTAAATTTGGCTTCTAACAGACTCAATGCTTTTCCCGGATGTGGCCATTTTAGAAACCTTCAGGTGCTTAACGTAGAAACTAATTTTGTTCTTGACCAGTTTTCTGAATTCTTCCAGACCTGTCAGAATATTCGAAGATTAAAAGGAGGACATAATCCCTTCAGGTGCCACTGCGAATTAAGGCAGCTCATTCATCTTCAAAAACAAGAATCTGTGGCATTGGCTGGTTGGCCTGATGCTTATATGTGTGAATATCCCAGCGACTTAAGGGGAACTCTCTTAAAAGATTTCCATATTTCTGAACTTGAGTGCAATGTGGCTCTCTTGATTACAGTGATTTTAGCGGTCGGTCTGTTCGTGATAGCTGTCGTTGCTTTCTTCTGCGTCCGCTTCGATGTTCCCTGGTATTTGAAGATGATCTGTCGTTGGAGCCAGGTGAAACACCGGCTATGGAAGAATAAATCGGAAGAGATCTCCGAGAGCATCCAATACCACGCATTTGTCTCCTACAGTGAGCACGATGCTAACTGGGTCAAAAGTGAGCTCATCCCCAATCTGGAGAAGGAAGGCGGGTCCTTAAAGATCTGCCAACACGAGAGGAACTTCATCGCAGGGAAGAGCATTGTGGAGAACATCATCGACTGCATCGAGAAAAGCTACAAGTCCATCTTCGTACTATCTCCCAATTTTGTGCAGAGCGAGTGGTGCCATTACGAGCTATATTTTGCCCATCACAAGTTATTCAGCGAAAACGCCAACGGTTTAATTCTCATTTTGTTGGAGTCCATACCGCCCTACATCATTCCCGCCAGGTACTACAAACTCAAAGCTCTCATGTCCAAAAGGACCTACTTGGAATGGCCAAAAGACAAGAGGAAGCATGCATTTTTCTGGATTAATCTCAGAGCAGCTCTTCAGATTAAACTGCCAAACTCTGAAGAAATTGAAGAGCCCTAGGTAAGAATGCTGACTATCAAACACATTGGTGTTCCTCATTTTTTAATTACAGAAAAATAGTTTTTGGTAGTGTTGGAAGAATTATCCTGCTGGGTTCAGTTCCAAGTGGGGAAAAAGACACTGAAAACATGGAGGCTGTTTGGAAAGGTGGTTTAATGGTGGACAGGACCACATGGCTTGGAGCTCCAAAGAAGGAAGGCTGAGATGCTGAGAGTCCCTTGGTTTTATAACCCCTGTTGGGATTTGAATTTGAGCTTGTATTCTGATTGGTTGTCAGACTCCCATGGGGCCATGCAGGGGCAACTCTGTAGGCTGTCCTGAGTCCCAGGCTTGGTTGACCCTTGCTGGGTGATGATGTAATGAAAGGAATTTGAGCAGTTCCTATTATTGCTCTACCTGGAGATCTTTGTTATGTAAAATAGGCTGGCCTAGGCCAGAGTAATGGCCCATTAGCAAATGTGTGTGTGGGGTGAGTTTCTGCTCTTCTTAGGGAAAATATTCTGCCTTTTTAATATTTCCTAGGATATTTCAATTTTCTAGGAGAGAGGTGGGTTTTAACTTCCAATAGTAGTGTAGTAGTTACAAAAACCAAGTTGTCTTTTGGGTTGTGACTTAAAGAGAAGAAGGATGTCTAATTCGACTTTATCCATACCAGTTTTATGTTTTTAAAATATTAGATTAATACTTTCCCCCTTTCTAGTTCTTGCATTTCTGATACGAGATGACACAAGATCCATATCAGTTATGAAAATATCTAAGCACTACTCTATAAAGGAGACAAATGTTGCCTGCGTACTGATGTATATATTTGAAGACCCCAGAAATCATTTTTGCATGAGGGTCCTTGACACTCTCTGAGCTGGGTGGTTTTCTTACAGATATTTCATGACCCAATTAGGTAATATCATCAGCACTAGAAGGAGATAGAGGTGGAGGAGAAGGAAGAGGAGAACTGTGAGATCCTTGGTGCTCTCTGAGCTTGGTGGCTTTCTTGCAGATGTTTCACGACCCAACTAAATAACACCATCAGTGCTAGAAGGGAGTAGGCCTTCTAACTCCCTTGTAGCACTGATTATGTTACCTAGTTTGGTAATGAAACGTCTCTACAGTAATATCACCAAGGTCAGAGAGCACCAAGATTGAACAGTTCAACCCTGAGCTATAAATAGTCTCCTCCATCGGTATTACTTTTGTTTGTCATTTCACTGGTATGGAACTTTTTAAAAAAATGAGGAAAAAAAAACCCCTAAGATAAACATGCACACATAAACCAGGCAACTAATATTACAATATATTACAGCATTTGTATGTCTTAAAATTTCTCTACCTATTTTCATGCTTTCCAGGTATATAAACATCTAGGTTTTTTTTTCTTTCGCTACTTTTATCTATTTATAATCCTGTGCTCTATTTCCCACCCGCCACCCCCCATTTTCATATATGTATTTGTTGCATTGCAGAATCTGATAAGGAGGAAAAAATCACTTGGGTAGCCAGGAATAAGGCATCATCTGCATATAAAATTACAGATGCATTCTAACACCACCACATACATCCCTTATCTATTTCTTGATAATTACATTAAACCAGGGGTCCCCAACCACCGGTCCACGGACCGGTACCGGTCCATGAACAAGTCCTACCGGGCGCTGGCTTGCTGGCGCCGCCATCTTTTTGATGAAAAAGTGCTTCCGGTGAGCTTTTCCGGTAGAAAGCTCACCGGAAGCACTTTTTCATCAAAACAAGATGGCGGCGCCCAGCTGATGCCGGTACCGGGCCGCGGCGTAAAAAAGGTTGGGGATCACTGCATTAAACAACCTAAGGGCCATTACACATCCCTGCCTTACTCTTTGCTCAGAATCAAACCATTCACTAAACATTGCACTTATTCTTGCGCATTCTTTATCTGAACCATAAATTGCTCTTATAACAGAATAATAGAGTGGGAAGGGACCTTGGAGGTCTTCTAGTCCAGCCCTATACCAGTGATGGCTAACCTTTTCGGCACCGAGTGCCCAAAACACACGCACATCGCCAATATGCCATGCAGTATATAAGTCTAAGCACTATTGCTAATCTACTAACTTTTTTTCTTACAGGAACAGTGCGGATGGAAAGGAATCTGCTCTCATATCGACAAGATCTGATGGCTGTGGTTTTTATGTTCCCTACTACTTTGTGATTTGGGAGTGGCATCTCCCAGTCTGAGCTGGTACACAATCTGGATTCATGGTTCCCACCTAGAGTGCAAGTGGCAGCCATGTCCAGAAGAATCTTTGCAGAAATATATCTTATCTCCTTTCCTAGGTTGGGAAACGCTGCATCATTGGTATTAGAAGTATTAGTACCGCTTTATAAAACCTTAGTAAGACCACACCTGGAATACTGCATTTCGGTCACCACATTACTAAAAAAAAGATGTTGAAACTCTAGAAAGAGTACAGAGAAGAAGGACAAAGATAATTAAAGGTCTGGAGACCAAAACATAGGAAGAATGGTTGCAGGAACTGGGTATGGCTAGTCTAGAGAAAAGAAGGACTGGGATGACATGATAGCAGTCTTCCAATATCTCAGGGGCTGCCACAAAGAAGAAGGGGGTCAATTTATTCTCCAAAGCTCCTGAAGGCAGGACAAGAAGCAATGGATGGAAACTAATGAAGGAAAGAAACAACCTGGAACTAAGGAGAAATTTCTTGACAATGAGAACGATTAACCAGTGGAACTTGAAGTTATCTTCAGAAGTTTGGTGCTCCATCACTGGAGGTTTTTAAGAAGAGACTGGATAGCCATTTGTCTGAAATGGTATAGGGTCTCCTGCTTGAGCAGAGGGTTGGACTAGATGACCTCCAAGGGTTCTTCCAGCTCTATTCTGATTCCATTTGATTCCATTCCTTAGTCATTTCCTATGTGCCCTGTTGCCATGCCCTCTACCTCAGTCTGTTCTTGAAGACCATTCAGTATGTTCTGCATTAAAAAAGGATTCAAAAAACCAAATCTCCCCTCAAAAATAAAAAGGATAAAATAATAAAATAATCAACTTGTGTCATCTCCAACTTCTCTTTAGTACACCTTACAAGGCCAACAGAAGTAGGGTTTGTGTAGGCTAATCCTAACCAATTTGTTAATATTTATGGGTTGCCTCAAAGCCAGATGTATAGACGTTCAAATTTACAGCCGTCTTTGTCGTCATCCACAAAAGGAAGAACTTTTACAAGGTAGTCGCAGGAACATCCTGAGGTAAATTAAAACACCGTGCAGAACAGACAAAAAAGGTGGGGAAAAAGGGAAACTCACCCTTTATATTTAACAGCAACCAATCAGAGCATAGATTGCCTCATGTATGAGTCAGCAAATTCTAATTAATGAACTACAACTGTGCGTTCTGGCTTATTATACACCATATGCTGTTCCAGCCATTAAATTCAGTATCCTAACACCGATGGTGTTCAAGTGGCACTCCAGATGTTTTGGGATTGCATTGCACCCAAGGCACCTATTACTATTGGTGAAATGGGACAACTTGCCACAGCCAACTTGCCGCGGCCAACTCACCGTGGGACAACTTGCTGCAGCAAGACAATCTAATAATTTACAATAAATGAAAAAAAATGTCATTCACATTTCATGCTGTCCCCCTTTTTGCACCCTTTCTTCAATGATTCTATTTCACTATTTCTTTAATGTTAGTGTACTCTTGACCTGCAGTGAGTTGGCTGTGGCAAGTTGGCTGCGGTGAGTTGGTCATGGCGAATTGTCATAGATCGTACCATTGGTGCTATCTTTGCTTGCTTTTTGTCATTGTTGCTCTGCTTCTATTTCAGATCTTTGTGTTTGTTTATTTATTTATTTATTTATTTATTTATTTATTTATTTATTTATTTATTTGATTTGCCAATTGTTTACAAGATAATAAGTATAAGTGTATACATAGTTGTGAATACATGAAATGGGTACATATAAGAAAAATAAAAGAATAAGAGAAACAATAGGACAGAGACGGTAGGCACGTTGGTGCACTTATGCACGCCCCAACGTGCATTATTTTCTCCAGGTCGTCCTCTTCTCTTCTGCTTTCTCCAGGCACTGCCACGTCCACTTATACAGACTTCTTTTTGGTCTTTCTTACTGACAATTGTTATGTTATGTGGCAGGTGCCGGTTTGTTTGAATTCTAAAGTCCCAGAGCAATTTAACATCACTTTTTTATGACTTTCACTATTTTATGGCCCGACCAGTTCTTGCTTGCAAACAAATGATATTGTGATGACACGGGGTGTGGCATGAAGGCAACACAGTCAAATAAGCAAGAAGAGTCCCCTTATTATCTCCAACTTGGCCCACAATGTCCAAGTTACCTTCGGCTGGAGAAAAACTCTCCCAGAAACAGCCTTTAAGTGGAGGAAATTCAGTCCGAAAACAAAGTACATACAAACTGTAACTAAAAATCCACACAAACCACACTGCAGCAATTAACTGGACAGGGCAGGAGAAGGAATTTCAGTTTGAAAGGCCAGCAAAACACACACAGGTGAGAAGACGCGAGAAACCCAGATAAGCCTCGACAATACCAGATAATTCACGATCTGTTCCCAATAACTTTGCTGTGCGCAGCTTCCCTTTTTAAACACTGTGTTCCCAGCTGCAGCTAATGAAGGGAATCAGGGCCCTTTCCTCCCCCGTAAACCACGCAACTCACGTTGCTCCCTTCTCTGTTCCTCCCTGCGTGCCCTAGGATAAAGAGGGGGTGGGTCTGGGTCTTCCTCTGAATTCCCTCTCCCTTGCTTTACCTCTTCCCTGCTCTGCCCAGCCGGACTGTGCCCTTCCCCAGTTTCTTCCAGAGCCAAGGGAACCACACTCCCACTCCCTGTCACCTGCTCAGCCTCCCCGTCTGAATCATATTCCGACAGGGCATGACAGATATTTCTTGCAAGTCTTCCAATGCACCATTGTCACTACTTTGTCATGCCATTGCTTGTAGTCAAGTCTGTGCAATCTTCTTGCAGCAGCTATTATTGCTATTTTGATTATTATTGTGATTTCAATTTTACTGGAACTTTCCTGGAACCATGAATTGCAGTGGGGAAGCATATACACCATATATCCATACATTTTTTTTCAGCCACACGGGTTAAATAAATTGGAACATTAAAAATAGCACGCTGTAAGAAGTGAATGGTAATAATTTTCTATCATACTGTATATGTATAATGTGCAAAATCTTCATGGAACATTGGGGACATCTAGTGGTGCTAGATATTCCTGGAAAAGGAGAAGTTTATGTTGCCTATAGGAAAATAAACTATTATTAGTGGAAGGAATAAGAAGAAACGCATTGGATTTACTCATATGGGGCACCTTTTATGACTTTATGACATTTTGGCTACAAAATGTTCTTGGCTAAAGGAGAAATAAGTAAGAGTGGGTCCATTCTACTGAAAGCATCAGATAAGATCCTTCATCTGAAGACCAGTTACCTCTTTGGCTTAGTATCTAAAACACAAAGGACCACACAATAGTTTTATCAAAGGATTAGGATCACAGATTGAGATGTAGTTCAGAAAGATTTAGTGCCCTAGCCCAGGGGTGTCAAATTCACGTCGTCACAGCAGCGTCACATGATGTATCGGGACTTTCCCCCCCTTCACTAAACCAGGCATGGGCATGGCCAGCACGTGACGCATTGTTCTGACCCAAACCCTTTTCCAATAAAACAAACACGAACCAAAAGGAACAGAAACCTTTTAATGATTCTTACGAATCCCGGGTTAAAAGGCTGCTGCAAACTAACTTTGATAAGCACAAACCTCGGCAAAACTGTGCGAGGCTGCCAAGAATAACAGATAAGGTTACCTAGAGATATTTTACAACACGAGAGTCTTCAAATACCAACTTAACATACTGCAATGTCCACGAGGCTTGAGTTTCAAAACGTCTTTGCTTCCTGCAAGGAAGGTCTGATTCACAAGCTGGCTTTTATCTTCTTGAAGGAGGGGCTATTACCTTGCAGCTTTACTCCCAAGTTGCCTGTGCTACTGCAGCTGCTCTTTCCTATGAGCAGCCCTATGTGCACATACACTTGGCACAGACTTCTTGGGAACTTTCTCATCGCTGCTGCCAGCCCCCACAATCTCTGAAGGCAGCAGCCCACTCCCTAACGGTCCTGGCCCCTCATCTGAGTCCTCGCTCTCCTCAGCTGTCTGCACCTGCTGCCAGTTAACCACAACTTTTACCCAAAATCAGGCAAAGCAGATTGAGTTGCTTGCAGAATCACAGAGTCACTCAGAGACCTACCTTTCTGCAATCTATTGCCTGAGTCTGCACTGAAAAATAGAAGCTTCAGTCCTAAGAAAGGTCTTTCTAGCTAATGTAAATCTCCCAGCACAGCAGAACAGCTGATGGTCGGGGGGAAAAAAAAGGAAAAATAGCAACTTACCAAAAATTAGGAGAAGGCACAACGCAGGCAAATTGGATGGTGTGCATGCCAGGTAAGGAGTGAGTGGGTGGGGCCAGCCAGTGGAGCGAATTGCTGGTTCTCTGAACTGCGTAGAATCATAACAACTGGGTTCTATAGAACCGGACAGATCAGGTAGAATCCCACCCCTGAATATATAACATATGAGGACTGTACAGTGCAAATTTATAATCACGGTTTGATGTGACAAAATGCCATTACTGAATCCCTATCCGATTACCAAAAAAGAAGAAACGGTAAAGGAACATTAAAACATTCACATCTTTAGTGAGTAAGATTACCAAAATTTTCAGTATCTGTAAATAATAGGGAAGACATGCTAAAAACCTTTATTTACCCAGTTATTATTAGCTTATAAAATATATTACATTTTATTTTTATTTCATTTTTAAAATCTGCATAATGTTATACAGGAAGTAGAATAAATGTAATATTCCTGCTACATTTGCAGGCGAAATTTGAAAAAAATGCTAAACAGGACGGTTATTCTGCCTGTGGAATATTTTAAAATATATATAGTTAAGAACGTGCTAATATTTGTCAAACATAATAGGAATTGTTAGGGATATACACCCTAGCAGAACGTGCAATGGTAGTCAGGCAGGCAGGCAGATATGTGAGATAAACGTTGTTGTAGCTTACACTCAGTAAATCAGATACACTGTGCCAGTTAAATAGTTTTTATTCCAGTAAGAGTTATAGCATAGTCAAACAGTCCATATATCATACACTTAGTTCAGTCCGTCCGGGGATTATCCATTAGCAAAGTCCAGTGTCGAAAAAGAGGTCAGTAAACTTACAAATAATCAGTCCAGTAATATATCTCTTTTTGCAGTAGAGATATGAAGAAAATCAAACCTCTTTTCTTCGTTCAGTAATAGCAGGGAAAACACGCAGTTATCACCATCAATCCATCAGTCAGCAATCCAGTAAAAGCCAGCAAACAGTGAGCTCTCTTGCTCCCTCTTATGGTGATTTTACAACCGTACCCAAAATACATGGTTTGCATTTAAAGTGACACACACAATCATAGTCTATATATATTATTTTACCCAAACTAAGTTAGGTAACCATGTTATTCCTAACAGGAATTATTATAGCCCTTTAACATGTGTAAAATACTTTTCCTGTAGTTCTGTTGGAAAATATATCTACTTTATCAAGCCGGAAGTCAAAATACAAACACGGTGCTATCATGAGAGTGTTCCCTTGTGTGTTTAACAGAAGAACAGTTGTAATTGAAAACCAGATTTTGGAAATCTCAGCAGCCCACTGAACAGCGCTACTGGGGAAGAAACCATTTTTCATCACGCTTCATGTGACGTGACTACAAAAGGCAACTATACAGTGCAATTCTACTAGTGGGTGAGGAGGCTGAGAAACAGAAGCTTTAAGATTTCTTTTGTACTGTAGTCTCTGGATTAGCAACACAATTTCCCAAAGTCAGCAATCTCTCTTCTTGTTCTTCAACTTTCCATGTTATAACTATGCCTTCTTGCCTTTGTCAAACTCTGCAGTTGGACATCTGATGACAGCATGGATATATTGCTGGCACCAGATTGTATTGTATAATTTATGAATCATAAAATACAATTTTACAAAAAAATCAGTTGTATCTTATGATTTATGATCTATGATTGATCACTTTGTGTGTACACTAAGAGCTTTTGCACCGGAGACAAATTCCTTGGCCAATAAAGAATATTCCAGTTCCAATTTCAATATACTGTTTGTCACAATTCAAAGATGCTTTTATTTGAAACTGACTTTCTGATTTTTCTTTAAGAATGTCTCACTTCTCATCCAAGAATCTTCTTCTTCACTTCCGTTGAAATGAAGATTATTGGATGAGATTCTTCCCATCCAAGAATCTTCTTCACTTCCTGCCAGATAGTAAGAACTGAAGAAGCTTCTTGGATATGAAGCAAGACATCTTAAAGAAAAACCAGAAAGTCCACTTGATGGACTTAGGAGGACCAGGGGTGACATGATAGCAGTGTTCTAATATTTCAGGGGCTGCCCCAAAGAAGAGGGAGTCAAGCTATTCTCCAAAGCACCGGACAGCAGGAGAAGAAACAACGGATGGAAACTAATCAAGGAGAGAAGCAACCTAGAACTATGGAGAAATTTCCTGATAGAGAGGACAATTAACCAGTGGAACAGAAGTTGCCTCCAGAAGTTGTGGAAGTTTTTAAGAATTGAACAACTCTTTGTCTGAAATGGTATATAGCAGTGATGACAAACCTTTTTGTTGTGGTGGTGCCGAAAGCGTGTGAGCGCACAATAGTGGGCACACACGCGTCCTGTCACCCACAATGCAGTGCATCCCACCACCCCCCTTGCGCATGCGTGCGCAACAACCCCAGCTATCTTACCTGCACTGCACATGCGTGCACCTTCCAGCTGATTTTTGGCCCGTTTGAGGCTGTTTTCGCCCTCCCGGAGGCTCGAGGGAAGCCTCTGCAGCCTCAGGAGGCCTAAAAATGGGCCTTCCAGAAATACCAGAAGTGCACGTTTTCAGCCTCCTAAGGGCCTCTGGAGCCCGGGGGAGGCCATTTTTGCCCTCCTGGAAGCTCGAAGTAAGCCTCTGCAGCCTTGGGAGGCTGGAAATGGGACCTTTTTCAGCCCCCAGAGGCTGCAGAGGCTTTCTTCGAGGCTCCGGGAGGGCAAAAATGGCCTCAAATGGGTTGAAAATCAGCTGGGAGGCGCACACATGCGCAGTGAGGTTGGTAAGGTAAGTTTGGCTGGGGCTCGCGTGCCCACACAAATGGCCCTACATGCCACCTGTGGCACATGTGCCATAGGTTTGCCATCATGTGTATATAGGGTTTCGACCAGAGCAGAGGTCCCCAATCTGTGGGCCATGTCCTACTACGGTGGCCTATTTGGAATTGGGCCATGTGAGTACAACACTGTTGCACGGATTGCATATGTTCCCCCTCTCTCCCCCCAGCCAGGCCACCAAGCCATAAAGATTAGGGACTCCTGAACTAGAAAACCTCAACGGTCTCTTCCAACTTTGTTATTCCAGGTCCAAATCTGATCAGTAGTCAAGAGATCTTGAGAACCACAGGTAGTCCTCAACCGAGCCCAAAATTTATGTTGCTTAAGTGAAGAATTTGCTAAGTGAGCTTTGTCCTGTTTTACGACTTTCCTCACCACGTTTGTTAAAAGTGAATCATGGCAGATGTCCAATGAGTAGCATGGTTGTTGAGTGAATCCGTTGACTTTGCTTGCCAAGAGGTTGCAAAGTGACTCCTGAACTTCCGTAACCATCATAAATGTGGTCAAGTCGTCAAAGCATCTGAATGTAAATCCTGTGACCATGGGGATGCTGTGTTAGGTGTGAAAAATGGCCCTAAGTCACTATTTTCAGCGCTGTTGTAACTTTGCTAACGGTCAGTAAACGAACTGTTGTAAGTCGACGACTACCTACATCAGTGGTGGCTAACCTTTTTGGGCTCCTGTGCTGAAAATTGTGTGCACGCTTTGGCCTCCCAGAGGCTTGAGGAAGGCTTCTGCAGGCTGAAAACTAGGCCCGTTTTGTCACTTCCGGTATTTCCGGAAAAACAGGAAGTGACAAAAAGGGCCTAGTTTTCGGCCTGCAAAGCCTGCAGAAGCCTTCCTCAAGCCTCCGGGAGGCCGAAAAAGGCCTCAAACTGGCCAAAAATCAGCTGTGAAGTGTGTGTAAACACAGTGAGGTAAGTTTGCCTGCAGCTCGCATGCTGGCACAAAGGGCATGCGTGCCATAGGTTCGCCATCACGGTTCTAGGCGACCAAAGTTTCTGCCGTGCAAAATTCTAACTGGAGAATATGATTGATGACTCTTGGCTATGGATGTGTCCCATTGGAGAATATGAATTACAATACACCCAGGGGGTGGGGGGAAACCAGGGTCAAGGGTGACAATCAATGATGTGTCTCAGAGTCAGCTGCACCCAGGTACACTGGCAAGTTTACTCCTAATAAATCTTCTTTAAGCCTTTGAAAATCCAGCTAGAGACTCATGATTTAAATGGGGGATAACTACCGGAGCCCTGACACAGGTAGTCCTTGACTTACAACCATTCATTTAGTGACCGTTCAAAGTTACAACGGCACTGAAAAAAGTGACTTATGGCCGTTTTTCACACTTATGAATGCTGTAGCGACCCCGCTTGAGAACTGACTCTTAATTATGACGGTCGCAGTGTCCCGGAGGTCATGTGGTCCCCTTTTGCGACCTTCTGTCCAGCAAAGTCAATGGGGAAGCCAGATTCACTTAACAACTGTGTTACCAACTTAACCACGGCTGTGACCCATTTAACAACCATAGCAAGAAAGATCATAAAATGAGGCCAAACTCAATAACTGTCTTGCTTAGCAACATACATTTTGGACTCCATTGTGGTTGCATGTTGATTGCTACCTGTAGTAGGTTGCATCCTGCAGTCCAGCCAAGCATCTTCATCAAACCGCAAATGGTGTAAATCTGGTTTTTGTTTTCCATCCTGGCACATATTTGGCCACATCAATCCAAAGAATCTTTAATAGCATTGGCATCAAATGAATTAGCTTGTTATACAGATTAAAATTAGCATAGCTTTCGTTTGCATGGCAATTGCACCCTTTCCTCTTTTTTTGCTCAGAATTAAAGGGGAAGAAAAAAACAACCGCAACATATCTAAAAATAGGGAAGAAATGAAGACATTGTGAAGCTTTATTAGCAATTTAGAATTAGGAGAAGGAGCAATTTTTCTTCTTCTTCCATTGTATGGCAAATATGTGATAGCATCAACCCATTGAAGCAAAGCTATTTGGGGAGGAAAAAATATATAAAACGCTCTGTAGGAAATAAGTTTAGGAAAAACCAAGAGTTATGGCATTGCACGTTGTTTTTTGTTTTTAAAACAAAATATTGGTGAGCTTCAAAAATGGAGCATCTACTTTATGCAAATCACCACCTGGTAAATTATGTTCCTTTCGGCTCTCGATGTATGCTATCAATGCACAGCCGTGGCTGCTTTCCAGGGTTGATTTAAAAATATTTGATTATTTTCAGAGAGGTTCCAAGGATCCGTTTATAGCGCCAATTCTCTCTGCTTGGATGTCCAAGGGTCCAGTTCCTGACACTTAAAATTAATCAATTTTCTCCTGTTTTTTTCTTTCTTTCTCTTCTCACACTAGTACCAGACAGTGTTAAATGTCTAAAGCAGTGGCCCCCAACCTTTTTTGTGCCACGGCCCGGTACCGGCATCACAAAATGATCCGCGGCCCGGTACCGGCATCAGCACGCATGACAAGGCAAGGCGAGCCGAGCGACCGGCCAGCCAGCCGTCCCCCGCTTCTCCCCACCACCTTCAACTCCTCCTTTGTACCTTTTTTGTGCTTTCTTAATCTCCTCCTCCATCGGGACGTCTCTTCGTTCGAAGCTGCCCCCCACCCCTTCGATGAAACTAAGGCGCGAGGATTCCTTCAGGAACCAAATGCCGCTTTCCAACTGGAAAAGCTCACCTGGAGGCACTTTCTCGTCGAAACAAGATGGCGGTGCCCAGCAAACCGGCGGACTGGTAGAAAATGATCCACGGACCGGTACCGGTCCGGGGCCCGGTGGTTGGGGACCCCTGGTCTAAAGGATTGATTTGGATTGACAATAGAGCAGAAAATGCAAGAGATCTTTGCTCCATTTAGATTAGAACGAGCGTTTCTAGAGTGCCAAATTAATAATTCCTTTGTTGTTTTACTATCGATGAACGATCCTCTGGATTTTTGCAGCACAGATATGGTAAAGTCTTAACTGATATCCCAATAACCGTACAATTCCTCCTGGTACAAGCTGTTAGAAAAACAGGTATGAATGTGCCTCATTCATTGAACCTCAAAGAGACTAGTCCTCATGTACCCATGGAGAACTGTTTACCTGAAAAGTATGACAAGGAATTGGAAACAGGCTACAAGCAGTCCTTGTCTTGCAACAGTTTGTTTTAGTGACCATTCAAAGTTACGGATGGCACTGGAAAAAAAAGATGTTCACCCTTCTGGTTATGTGATCAAAATCCAGATGTTTGGCAACTGGTTCATATTTGCGATGGTTGCAGTGTCCCTGGGTCACTAGGACAAAGTCAACGTGGAAGCCAAACTCATTTAACAACGCTGTGACCAACTTAACAACAGCAGGGATTCACTTGGCCTCCGTGGCAAGGACGGTTGCAAAATGGGGCAAAACTCATTTAACATTTGTCTCGCTTAGCAACAGAGACTATGAGCTCAATTGTGGCCGTAAGTTGAGGATGACCTGTATATGGAGTCTAAAGTGAGTTGGTCATTAAATGTTCATGTTTGTTCTTCCTTCTTCCAAATTACTGCAAAATTCATGTCACTGTTCTGCAATTTCCCGTGAGGTTTGAATTCACTATATAACCCTGTTTTGAACGCACAAAAATATCCTTCTTTCCTTTGGATGTTTTTATGTTTTGTCTGTTTTGTTTGTCTTTAAAAATCAATAAAATTGTTTTTTAAAAATATATATATATATCCTTCTTTCCATCCGGTATATTTCTCCAATACCTTGAAAATGCTAGATTACACAGGATTAGAGAGGTAGTCCTTCAATTTATGACCAGAACTGAGCTCAAGATTTACGTCGTTAAGTGAATTTTACCCCGTTTTACGACTTTTCTCATCACATTAGTCACCTGATTGTTAAGTGAATTTGGCGTCCTCACTGACTTTGCCTGTCAGGTGGTTGCAAGAGGGGATCACGTGATCCCCCCGGATGCTGCGACTGACATAAACGTGAGTCGGTCGCCAGACACCTGAATTTCATAAGTCGTAAGTGTGGAAAAATGGTTGTAAGTCACTTTTTTCAGTCCGTGGTAACTTCAAATGGTCATTACATGAACTGTTGTAAGTTGAGGACTACTAGTACTGGGTAATCATGCCATTTAGATCCAAAAAAAGTGACTTTTTTTGGGCCTCTTCCACTGAGATGGACAATGGTTTCTTTGTCTTGGGGCAAGGACTATTAGAAGCACATACAGGTATTCCTCAATTTACGATGATTCATTTAGTGACCGTTCAAAGTTACAATGGCACTGAAGTAACTTAGGACCGTTTTTCACACTTAAGACCGTTGCAGCCTCTGCGTGGTCACGTGATCAAAATCCAGCTGCTTGGCAACGGGCTCACACTTATGACCGTGGCAGCGTCCCGGAGTCATTCGATTCCCTTTTTACGACCTTCTGACAAGCAAAGTCAATGGGGGAAGCCAGATTCTCTCAACCACAGTATTACCAACTTAACAAGGGCAGAGATTCACTTAATGACCATGTGCAAGAAAGATCGCGAAATGGGGCCAAACTCACTTAACAACTGTCTCATTTAGCTCCAGAAATTGTGGGCTCCCATTTTTTTCACAAGTCAAAGATTACCCCTGTATGCCTTCCACAATTTTCAAATCTTTGGCATAGTAATAAGTAAGTAAGAATGGAATGCATAAATTCAATTGCCAGAAGGAAGCCTTTGCTCACCCTCATTTTGAAGTATCAAATACACCGAATTTTCTGTCAAGTTCTCAGCTGCCCATTCGGTTGCACACCAATGAAACTCAATTCTACTCAACTGCAGGTCAAAATTCCTTGGTTCCTTAAAGGATGCCAAAACAACCTTAAGGTCGTGTGAACACCATTCCTGACCTTCCCAGTCTGGCTTTCGAAAAGCAAAGTTCACAGCGGAAGTCGGGATTCGTTTAATGGACCCATGATTCACTTAACAAATGCGATGATTCGCTGAACAAACAGGGCCAATTTTTTTTTTTTACAATCGGACACAACTTCCTTAAGAATAGCCTCCCGTAGCCATGTAAATTCTGCTTCCAATTGCTGTCAAGGACTACCTATAAACTACTTCTTGTGAGAATCTTATTTCAGAAGTATCAAAAAAAATGTGGGGATGGGGAAGTGGAGGCTAAGCCAGCTAACTTGGGATTTAAATAGTATTTTTTTTTGGGGGGGGGGTGGAGGAACTGAGCAAGACTTTGTACCAGAAACAATGGACGTGGTCCAGTCAAAGTGTTCTATATTATACCGGTTTAATGAGAGTTCGGTAATACAACTTTTAAAAAGTAAGAGAGGGAACAAGGTGATGAAAGTGCTAGAAAAGTTTATACCAGAACAACTGAAGCTAAATACAATTTATGGAACAATACAACAAGCAATTTTGAGTAAGTCAAGTTGCCCCTGAGCAATTATTTACTCGAAATGTATGTGATTTTAGTTTATAAAGTGTTTAGTTTATATTCTGCAATCCCCTTCCTCTCCTGCCCATTCCTTTGGCTGTTGTCATCGTTTGCTTCCTTTAAAAAAAAAATCCTTTTTTTTCTACAGACGAGAAACATAGTTTCCACGAATTTAACCATAGGCTGCAAAAGGACAAAAAAATGCTGGTGGATTACAGCGAGTCTCATTTCCTTAATATAAATATAAAAATTGCATCTCTGAAGATTCGGAAGATTTATAGGATGAAACTATCTAATCTTTCAAATATTTTTTTGGGGGAGGGGGGAATTATCGATACTGAGAAGGTATTACAAAAATACTTGGCGAGGGCTCGTCTGCTGAAGTTTTCATAAAAGCTGATTAAAAACTTTTGGCAAGGTTAAGAGTTTTTCGTTTGTGATCGGCGCGACCAAATCTATGCTCTCCGGAAGTGCTTCAATTACGCAAATCTTTTTCGTCCAGGACCTTATGAATACGGAAGGATTCTGTATGGATGGAAATTCATTTCTAACAAGGAAGAGCTGGAATTTATTTTGCTGGAACGGTGGCTTCTTCTCAGCTAAGGCAGGTTGAGGTGTTCTTGAGGGCAGGAAATGCCGGAGGAGTGGAGAAAATTTATATGCCTGACACCCTTCCCCAGCGAGGTAGATTTGAATCAATTTTATCCATGAATGTCACACCACAAGGAGTACCATTGCGTGTCCCATTCACACAGTTTGCATGACAAAAACAGATCACTGCATCCCACCAAAAGGGTTTGCTCAGTGAATCTGCCAAGACACTCGATCCCAGGCAAAACAAAAGGATAACTTACATAACCCCTCCCACACACACACACACAAAAAAGGCAACATTGATCAGGATATACGACATCTGCGTGGGCACCCACTTTCTGATGGTAACTGGAGATTTATTTTTATTTTTTTGCATTCATTCCCAGGGTTGAGGATTTCATTTTCTGCACCCCAAAAAAAAAAAAAGTGTCTTCTATCCAACCATATTCAAAAAAGATCCATTCATTGCATTGCTGGGCATAAAAAAGAGATGTGCATTCTCTTACGACAGGCACATCAAGTCTCTGGCAAGGATTAGCAAACTGGATTTTGAAAAAAAAAACAGTAACTATCATTGATATATATATACTGGCTGATTAAATGGCAAAACTAATCAGCTTGACTATAAGATGTCTTAGTCTGAAGGAAATATAACCTATTTGCTGGCAAATTAGGGCACGCTGAGCATCCCCAGGAAACAAAACAAACAAAAAAAAATGTTCACATTCTTTCGGTCTGGCCGACAGCAAGAATCAAGAAGGGCCGAGCAAACTTTTTTTTTTACTGACCATCAAGAAAGGTTGCGAGGAGATAAACATCCAAAGATCCAGTCCAGCTGAATCGGAATTAAAAGCTTAGGTCAAAAAAAAAAAATGAAAAGAAAAAAAAAACCACAAAAAGGGCAAGGGAAGTGAGAAGTTCAGACGAGCATGTGGCGTTTCCGATGGAGGGCAAGATGGTCAGAACGAGAGAAACTACGATCACAGTCCGGGCACTGGAACGGTTTGACTCCGGTATGTTTCCGGAAGTGTCGTGTAAGTTCGTCCGATCGAGCAAACTTCCATGTGCAACCTTCCCAAGTGCATTTGTAAGGCTTTTCACCTATGGATTTAAAAAAACAAAACACTTTTTTTAAGAAACACAAGCGAGATTATTTTACCCATACATTAAAAAAAGACTTACGAGAAGAGCAATATTTCTTCATCACCAGTAATTTCACTGAGTGTCTCTATGGTCAGGCGCTAAATCCACAAACCTATGCACAAGAATCTTCTCAACCAGCTTTGGAGCTGTTAAGAGTTAGCTAAGGGACAACGGAATTGAAGGGAAATTGATTTGTGGTAGTTAGCTTGTGACTACATTGGGATTCTAGGCTGATACCTCTTTTAACTCCGTCCTCCATTTCTGCCACTTCTTATTATCCTACGTCTATTTTTCCAACAAATGTTTTGATTCTGGGTAGAAACATTAGTAAAATAGGTCCTTGCATGACCAAAAAAATGTGGCAGAAAATGTGACCGTACATTTGCTCTCTTGCACTGTCAATTCCAGATGAACTTGCTGCAACAGATTTTTTAAAAAGCACACCTCTGTACAGCAAAGAGTTTCAATGTGATTCCTCAAGTTCAACTGCTGGATTGGTTCCACAGGTTTTTGAGAGAATTAAAGGGGCTTAGTATAAGTTTTAATTATAATGAAGTGTTTAAATTGATTTCTGCCAAATGTGGGAATCTTATGAAGAATAAAGTACATAATCACTGCAGTTGTTAAATTAATAACATTGTTTAGTGAATTTGGCTTTCCTATTGGTTTGCTTATCCTAAGGTCACAAAAAATGGTCATATGAGCTCGGGACACTGCAACCATCATAAATATGAACAGTTCCCAAGTGTCTTAATTTTTATCACATGACCATGGGGATCTTGTAACGTTCATAAGTGTGAAAAATGGTCCTTTTTTAGTGGTGTTGCAACTTCGAATGGTCACTAAATGAACTATTGTAAGTTGAGGACTACCTGTATTTACAAAGAAATGATTAAATGGGCGAATTTGAAGCTAAGTTGGAATTTCTGAGCAATCTGTTGATCGATATACCCTGTAGTAAAACTAATCTGGTTTCTTTCAGTGATCAATTTTCAGTTTTATAAAAATCTCTCACTTCCTATTCTTTTCACTGTGGAAATGTATCCTTCTGTTTAAAAAGTCTATTAACAAGAATAGGAGAAGGGGACGAAGATTAGGAGCCAAAGACTGACTTCACTTAATTCAAACGTTTATCTGTTCATAATATATATAACTTGTCCCAAGCCAAACTGTACATTTTAAATGCCATTTTGACACAGGAGGTATTAATTTTTCAATATGGGAAAGAAATGGCGTAACTAATCAATTCTTAAGTTCAATCCTCGCTCAATTTGTACCCAGTGACACTTTTTCAATTCTTAATTTTGTGAATGAATAGTGTTGATTGAAAAATTTCAGATGTGGTATTCCTTCACCGTGCTTCTGTTTATACCGTTCATTTTCATTATGTTTCTTTAATTAGCACTTCAATTTTATTGAATTCACCTGGATCGTCTGAATTCAAATAACTTCTTGAAATATGAAATTTCTATGAGATGGTTGCTCATTACTAACTGATAATCTATCAGAGTTCAAATATGAACTTGCTACTGTATGATGTGTATTTAACTGAAACACACACACACACATATGATAGGATTTTGGGTGCATTTTATACACAAATCAATTACATCATTGTCTATTTTTTATGTAGGACCTCAAATCTTTTGTATTATCATGTTTATTACTTATTGATTTGATAAATTTATACACTATTACCTTTGCAATGTGACTAAAGGTTTCGTCTCCTTACTTAATTTTTAAAAATACAGGAAGTCCTCAACTTACAACAGTTCATTTAGTGACTGTTCAAAGTTACAACAGCCCTGAAAAAAAGTGACTTAGGACCATTTTTCACACTTATGACCATTGCAGCAATTCCTGTGACCACATGATCAAAATTCAGGTGTCTGGCAACTGGTTCATATTTATGACGGTTGCAGTGTCCCGGAGGTCATGCGATTCCCCTTTTGTGACCTCCTGTCAATGGGGAAGCCATTCATTTAACAACTAGTTGGGTACTAATGCAATGATTCAATTAACAACTGTGGAAAGAAAGGTGATAAAAGGGGGCTAAACTCACTTAACAAATGTCTCACTTAGCAACATGAATTTTGGGCTCAATTGTGGTCATAAGTCGAGGACTACCAATATTGCCAATGGTGATAATGAGTCCTGGGCCAATGATTATAGCCCCGTGGTGGCGAACCACAGGTGCCGGAAGTGGCGCGCAGAGCCATTATTGCTGGCACGCGAGCACTCGCCCAGAAAAGGTCTACTGCGCATGCATGCACGCTGCCTGTCTGACAGCTGATTGTCAGGTATCTGGCGTGAATGTGCAGGGGTGCAGCAGCACGCAGGACACACTCTCATATGCGCAGAAGCATGCGGTGCATGTGGGGGGTTGCACGCACATGCGCAGGAGGCATGGAGGCCCCCGTGCGCATTGCCTTCTGGCACGCGAGCACGTGATGGCACGCGAGCACGAGCAGGCAAGTGCGCGCGCAATTATTGGCATGGGAGCCCAAAAAGTTTATCCACCACTGTTATAGTCGACTGCTATTTAAATTTGGGCACAAATCCCATTATCCAAACTTTCTAAATTTGAAAAATGTCACAGCCAACATTTAAAGTTGCTTTCAACGATGCTACCATTAAATTGCAGGGCCGGGGGGAACCTGCAAAGACAGAAAGAAGAAGAAAAATATCCATAATTCCCTCCGCAAGAACCCTTTAAAAAGCACATCAGAAACTTTTAAATATAATTCAGTGCTTTGGGGAAGGAGTTTACCGCCAACATAGTAGGGTGTGAATATTCCACTGAGTCACAGTTAGAAGGCCAGAAAGATAAACTTAGCTACCAGACAGAGAACCAAAATGTACGAAGGAGAAAATAAATACCAGCCTCGTGAATCTAGTACTGTATCTACTTGGGAGGGAATAAACCACTAAACAAAGTAAAACCTATTTCCAAAGAAGCTTGCATAGGGTATATAGAAAATCCTCGACTTACAGCTGCAATTTCTGTCGGTAAGTGAGGCAGTTGCTAAGTGAGTTGTGCCCCATTTTAAGACCTTTCTCGCCGTGGTTGTTAAGTGAACCATTGCACTTGTTAAGTGAGTAATCTCATTGTTAAGTGAACCCGGATTCCCCGTGGACTTGGCTCACCAGAAGGTCGCCAGAGGGGAATCACGTGATTCCGGGGACGCGGTAACTGTCATAAACGTGAGTCAGTTGCCAAGCTGATGGAATTCTGATCGTTTGTCTGAATTTTGATCATCTGACCATGGCCGTAAGCGTGAAAAACGGTCCTTAACAGTAGTGGTATGCTGCTGGTTCACACCGGTTCTAGTGAACCAATAGTGCAAGTCAGCAGTTGGCCCCACCCACCCGCCCTTTCCTGTCCCATATTCCCTTTGTTTGTAGCTCAACTGAACTGCGCGCCCACAGAACCGGTAGTAAAATATTTTGAATTCCACCCCTGGTCCTTAAGTGACTTTTTGTCAGGGCCGTTGTAACTTTGAATGGTCATGAAGCAAGCTGTTGTAAGTCTAGGACTACCTGTAGTAGAAGCTGGGTCTTTTTTAAAAATCATTTCATTAACATCCCCCCCACAAAAAAAAAGAAAAGAAAAGAAAAGAAAACAACACTTGCTTCCTACCTGTGTGTGTTCTTCTATGGGCTTTTAAATGAGAGCTTTTCGTGTACACCTTGTTGCAGCCTTCGTAATCACACCGGTGTATCCGTCTCTTCCTTTGCGTGTCTGGCGATTCCACAGGTAGAGGTCTCTTCCCAGGCTGGACTATAACTGAAGGGTGATTCCTGCGTTAAGTTGAATCATAGGTTAAAACTACAACCTTTTGAACTAAAACCATCTTCTTCTTCTTTTTTTAATGGCCAACCCCAGTGTTCACTTCTTCAATACCCATTTGTCTTCTGCCGGCGTTAATAACATTACATACATGTGGAAAAAATTCAAGCAAGCTTAGTAAATGTCATGGACTTCTGTGGTAATTGTTTGGCTGACTTTCCTACTAAAAGATTCAGTTTCATTTATTCTCTGGCATGATGAACAAGCCATCTCCCTTCCCCTATTTTTTATGTATTTATTTTTCCTCAGAATGGTAGGATTTGACCGAATATTTTAAGCCGCAATCTTAATCAGAAATCTTTGTGCTTCTATTGGTTTACACATTTTTCTAAATATTTTAGCAAAAAAAATTTTTTTTTTAATGATACAGATTTTTCCCTCCCAGGCTATGAATGTTATCAACTTCCTTTACTCTACCGACATAAACTCAACGGATTTTACTTTTCATCTGTTTTTTTAGAGCCCAAATAAGAATTTCTGATTTGGTGCAGCCACATGGGTGCAAAGCTTTCTGAATTAGGTGAAGAGTGCAGGGAGTCCAACGTTGCTGAGCTTGCCCCGAGAAGGCGAGCCTTAAGAAGCTTTCAACTACAATTCGCTTTTCCACTGGCGAGATTTGAAAACTTCTAAGCTACTTACTCTTGTAGCATGGGAGGTGACAATGAGGTAACCACAGGAGGAGACATTTGCTCAGGATAGTAGTCATTTCTTGGCGATTCCAAGCCCGGTTCTACCTTGATAGATGTCTTTAGTACTGGCTTTTCGTAAGATTCGATGACAGATACTGTGTGGAGGAAGAAGAGTCAGTGAATGGTAAACAAAGAGAAGAAAAGCTTGCATTTGAGTCTTCGGTCACTGCATTCTTGCTACATCGTTCTTAAAAATATAAATTGCAAATACAAACATTTGAATTAATCTGCATAACTGAACGACAATGCTGTTCTATAATAAATCTTATAACTCAATCCTTTGTTCTGGTCACTATAGACAAATCTATAGTGGCTTCCATGCTATTGCTTTGCTTTCTATAGGAACACCAAGTGCTTAATAGAACAATATCAATTATTCTATTAAGAACAATTGAATTAAAGTACATAAATGAACGATAATGCAGTTCTATAACAGCAATAGCACTTAAGACTTATATACCTCTTCAAAGTGCTTTACAGCCCTCTCTAAGCAGTTTTATAGAATCAGCCTCTTCCACCCAACAATCTGGGTCATCATTTTACCCACCTCGTAAGGACGGAAGGCTGAGTCAACCTTGAGCCTGGTGGGATTTGAACTGCCAAATTTCAGGCAGTTGGCAATCAGCAGAAGTAGCCTGCAGTTCTGCACTCTAACCACTGTGCCACCACGGCTCTTATAAACCTCTTACAACCTTATAACCCAGCCCTTTGTCCTGGTCACTATAGATAAATCTATAGTGGCTTCCATTCTATTGCTTTGCTTTTATAGGAACACCAAGTGCTTAATAGAAAAATATCAGTTATTCTATTAAGAATAATTGATATTATATAATAATAGAAATAATAGTAATAATAGAATATCAATTTAGCACCTTCAACAAGTATATTTGAAACACTTTAGCGAGATTACATTCCTCCAAGAAATGTAGGTCAGCCCGCAATTACTTTCTGCCCTTCCATTTATCATAGCATTTATCACCATGACAATGGGATGCTTAAAGCAAGAGAAAGCTAGCTAAAGATTGCTTAGGGAGAATCATTTTCTTCAGGTCTATGGATGCTCTCAATAGTTCAGTCTCTCTCTTTATAAGCTCCTATTCACACCATCAAGTTTAGGATAATTTATAGAGCTGTGGTAGCGCAGTGGCTAGAGGGCAGTATTGCAGGCAGACTCTGCTCAGTGCCAGGAGTTCAATTCTGACCAGCTCAAGGTTGACTCAGCCTTCCATCCTTCTGAGGTTGGTAAAAATGAGGACCCAGATGGTTGGGGGCAATAGGCTGATACTGTAAAACCACACAGAGTGGGCTGTAAAAGCACTGTGAAGCAGTATATATGTCTGATACCTAGTGCTATTGCTATAATTTAAAGTAGAAGATGAATGGATTCTTTAAGTTGACTTCACACACACACACACACACACACACACACACACACAAAATAAGAGAAGGAAGTCCACAAAAGAACAAAAAAACCCAAAAACAGATGTTTTACCTGGCATGCTGCTTGGGTTTTCCAACTCTTCGGAAAGAACGGTGGACACCATGATAGGCTGCGGAAGGTGAGAAGCGTACATGAAAGGGACAGGTTGAACGACAAGGGGTTGAATAACAGGAAGTATTCCCGGGCTTCTTAGTCCGTGGCGGGAAAGAGCTGCCATGACCGGAGGAATAGTTAAGGGCATAGTAAAAGGCTGCATTCCTGGTGGGCCCAGTTTCTTCATGGGAGGGCTTGATGATGGAAGATTTAATCCTGGGGAAACTCTCTGGGGTAGAGTCTGGAATTTGAAAGAGGAAGGAGAGTTTCCAGCGGAAGGTGGCGAACTCCGTTTATTCATGGTGAGGTCAACCGGTTCCACCTGAACCCCACTGCACAGTCCATCTGGAATCTGATAGAACTTATTGGACATCATATCTGGTGTGGAATAGATGACACTGTACTTGTTGGACTTCATGTGGTCCATGTAAGTAGAGTTGAACGACTACAGAAGAAAAGGAGGAGGAAAGGAATGAATGGAAACCCATGGAAAGGAATTGAGACCAGAAAAGAGGAAGGGAAAAAATGTATTGGAGAACAGGAACTCCTTGTGACTTGTTTCTGTCATGCTCTAATTTGAATTCTACTTGACTTAAAACTAAAGTAAATCCACTGAATACACAGAAACATTTTTGAAAACCATACTACAAATGACAATAGTGCACAGATACAACACTTATTCCACTCTAGTGAACAATTCACTTATTTATGAGATTTTTATCCTGTCTTTCTTACTTTCTTACTGGTAGTAGCTTACTTTCTTACTTTCTTAGTAGCTCAAGGCAGTGAACATACCTAATACTCTTTCCTCCTCCTATTTTGCCCTCAACAACCACCCTGTGAGGTGAGTTGGGCTGATAGGGAGTGATTGGCCCAAAATCACCCAGCTGGCTTTCATGCCTAAGGCAGGACTAGAACTCACACTCTCCTGGTGATTGGTAGGTAACACTTTTTGATACCTGCCATGAGTTTTGATGTAAATCCAATTTATTTGTTATAAATGCTCAGAATGTGTATTTGGTCAACTCTAACCTGCTTTGTAATCTTGCATCTTTCAGAACTGAAAAAAAATGTGGACGGTATTGCAAGACCGCCTTTATTACAGTGTAATGAGAATAAATATTAATACTTATACACTTTTTAAATACTGACCACTGGAATTGGTTCCATTGCTTCTTGTTTGATAGGGACGGGATCAAACATCAACATTTTCTTTCGAGATAAATACCTTGGATTCTAAAAACAGGGGGGGAAAAGTACAACAGTTGTAATTTTTATTTTACATCATTTCAGTATGGCATTAACAAAGGGTACTTTGGATTATAACAATCAACAAACCATTAAAAATCAGACTAAAGACGTTTTCAAAAACTGAAAAAAAATCTTCATGGTTTCTGTGTTTATAATGCTAACATGTTAACATTCTAAACCCAAGATCCTTTAAAAAGTATGATTACAACATGATGTTTTGGCATAAGGACACACATTTTAAAAACAATGTTTTGAATAGTCATGAGCCAAAGTGGAAAACTTTGGTAGAGATCTGAAGAAATTTTATAAGGTCAAAGGTGCATTCAATCTTCATTGACAACCACAGTTGAGCCCAAAATTTATGTTGTTAAGTGGGGCATTGGTTAAGTGACTTTTGCCCAGTTTTGCTGCCTTTCCAGCCTCAGTTGTTAAGTGAATCACCGCAGTGGATAAGTTAGTCACCTGGTTGTTAAATGAATCTGGATTCCCCATCAGAAGGTTGCAAAAGGGGATCATGTGACCCTCGGGACAATAAATACAAACCATTTCCCAAGTATCCAAATTTTGATCACATGGTCATAGGCATGCTGCAAAGGTCATAACTGTGAAAAACAGCTGCAAATGGTCACTAAATGAACTGCCATTGCAAGGAATCAGGCAAGAATAATTCCAGTCCCAAACTAAAAAGTCCCTGATTAGAAAAACTTAGAATAGTTTAAAATTCCTACTTGGTGATCTAATAGCCAGTCTCCTGTACACTTCTGAGTTTTGCCAAATTTTAAGACAAAAGAAGCGCTAGTTGGGTGTCACACTTAGGGTGGAACAACATCAGGCTAGACACTGGAAGGGTTGTGGGTTCTATTCCTGCTTTAGGCACAAAGCACAATCACATTTCTCTCAAGCTTTTGAAGGAGGTGATGGCAAAACACTTCTGGAAAAAAAACTGTGAGTAAATCCAGAAAGTTTTTGAGAATCAGATAATTTTTTTAAAAAATGGCAAAAGACTGAAGTTTACTTCACCTGCGTTTCCAAAATGCTCTTCATCTTCAATGGGTTTAAAAAAAAAAATAAATCTCTAGATGTAAATGTAAATTTTGTAAAAAAATATCTAGATGTAAATGTAAATGTACATTTTGGTTTTTATTTTTTTTGCAATTGGGAGTTATGTTTTTTTCAAACCCCTCAAAAAACAACTGAACAACCGCAATGTTCTTAAAGTTAAATAAGTGGGCCAAGTTCAAAGAAAACCCCCTCAATACACTACATTTTAGATATGTATGATTTTAGATAGTATTAGTAAGAAATCAGATAAGGAACCCTGCTCCCTTAAGAAAACAGCCTTGCCTCTCCTGTTAAAAATAAAACATAGAACTGCACAGTGTCGTTTTCCGTCTCCTCCCTTGCTGCTCCACCCTGTGGATTGAGGCCAAGGCAAAGCAACTTGTCCAAACAGGACATGGTTGTGATAAGATTTCGCTCACGCCCTGTGCTAAGCAAAGAAATGGGATTTTTCTATGCAAATAAGGCCAGGTATAAAGGTAAGGAAGAAACACAATCTAAGGCACAGGTCTGATATCCAGGAGAGGGCAAGTCCGGGATGGAAAAATGAAATCTCTTCTCTGCTCTATAGTTTCTCCTCTGCTGAAAGAGAGAGGGTCACCGGATCCCAGGAAAGCAAGACGAGAAAAGGGATTTCATTTTATTTATTTGTTTGTGTATATCGTATTCATAGGAGTCCTCAACCTACTTAAGACCAAAATCTAGCCCAAAATTTCCACTGCTAGGCGAGACAATTGTTAAGTGAGTTGCATGCCCTGTTTTAACCATCCTTTTTACAGTTAAAAATGGGGATCACGTGACCTCAGGGCAACCGCCATAAATACATAAACACGGTAAAGTGTCTGAACTCTGATTACTTGACAGTGGGGATGCTGCAATGGTCGTAACAGTGAGGACCTGGACACAAGTCCAGTCATTTTCAGCGAAATCGGGAGCTAACAAATTTGATAAATACGTCACTTTCAATCAGAATAGATCTGGAAGCAGGAGACTTTATACCATTCTGGACAAATGGTAGTCTCTTCTTAAAAACCTCCAGTGATGTGAGCACCCAGAACTTCTGGACACAATTGATTAATTGTTCTAACTGTCAAGAAATTTCTCCTTAGTTCTAGGTTGCTTCTCTCCTTGATTAGCTTCCATCCATTGCTCCTTGTCCTGCCATTTATTTATTTATTTATTTTTGTCAATTGCTTACAAGATAATAGGTATAAGTAAAAACATAGTTATGAATACATGGATACATATAAGAAAAATTAAAAGAAAAAATAAAAGAAACAATAGGACAGGGATGGTGCGCTTACGCATGCCCCCTACAGACCTTTTAGGAAAGGGGTGAGGTCAATAGTAGACAGTCTAAGGTTAAAGTTTTTGGGGTTTGGGGAAGAAACCACAGAATCAGGTAGAGTATTCCAGACATTGACCACTCTGTTGCTGAAGTCGTATTTCCTGCAATCAAGTTTGGTGCGGTTAACCATGAGTTTGTATCTGTTGTTTGCTCTTGTATTGTTATGGTTGAAGCTGAAGTATTCATTGACAGGTAGGACATTGCAATATATGATTTTATATACTATACTTAGATCAGACCGAAGGTGGTGTAGTTCTAGGTTTTCTAGGTCTAGAATTTCGAGTCTGGTGGCATCAGGTATTCTGCCATGAGTAGAGGAGTGGAGAACTCTTCTTGTTAAATATTTCTGGACTTTCTCAACTGTGTTAATATCAGATACGTAATGTGGGTTCCAGACTGATGAGCTGTTTATTGAGTCTAGCAAATGTTTTGTATTCTCTAGTTAGTAGTGTGATATTACCAGAGAAAAAGCTATGTAGGATTAGGTTAACCATTCTTAATGCCTTTTTGGCTATGTAGTTACAGTGGGCTCTAGCACTTAGATCAGGGGTGGGATTCTACCAGTTCGCACCTATTCGCTAGAACTGGTTGTTAACATTCTAAGCAGTTCGGAGAACCGGTTGTTGGAAGAAATTACTGGCCTAATCCTGTAAGGAAGGCAGGAAGGAAACATTCTGGTGTTGCTTACAGAAACTGCCTCTCCGTTAACCCTTATTACATTCTTGGCAGGACTAGACTTCCTGTCTCAGGAACTTCTCCGGAGTTTTTTTCCCCTCTCCTTTGCTGGTACTTTGCTTGTGTGGAGTGACCATTGAAAAAAGTAACTTATGACCGTTTTTTACACTTATGACTGTTGCAGCATCCCCAAGAGGCCAGGCGAGGAGATGCGTTCCTCGATGTGAGTGATGTTGAGTTGGCCACATCCAGCCAGTAACATGACCACCAAGCCATGTCCACCCAGTCACATAACCACCAAGCCATGCCCACCAACTAAGCAACACCCACAGAACCAGTTGTTAAAATTTTTGAATCCCACTCCTGACTTAGATAATTAGAGATGAGTATTCCAAGGTCCTTGACAGAATCTGGATCATCAACAAGGTCTTGACAATTCAGCTTGTATTTTATTTTCTGGTTTTTTTTGCCAATATGTAAGACAGAGCATTTGTTTGTTGAGATTTCAAGTTGCCATTTGTTTGACCATTCTGATACATAGTCAAGGTCTTTTTGAAGGGTAGTAGAATTATCTGCGGTGTTGAATAGCCTTCTGGTGCTTTGGAGAATAGCTTGACTCCCTCTTCTTTGGGGCAGCCCCTCAGATATTGGAACACTGCTATTGTGTCTCCCCTAGTCCTTCTTTTCATTAAACTAGACATACCTAGCTCCAACAACCATTCTTTATATGTTTTGGCCTCCAATCCCTTAATCCTCTTTTTTGCTCTTCTCTGCATTCTTCCTAGAGTCTCAACATCTTTTTTACATTGTGGCGACGAAAACTGGATGCAATATTCCAAGTGTGGCCTTACCAAGGTATTACAAAGTGGTATTAAAATTTCACGTGATTTTGATACTATCCCTCTGTTTATGCAGCCTAGAACTGTGTTGGCTTTTTTTGGCAGTCGTAGCACACGGTAAGTGATTGTCCACAAAGGACTCAAAGATCTCTCTCACAGTTACTACTATTGAGTGAGGTACCACCTATACTGGTTTTTCTTGCCTAAATGTAGAACCTTACTCTTTTCTCACTACTAAATTGCATTTTGTTAGATAGGGACCAATGTTCAGTCTTGCCAGGGTTCAATCAAAACCTGTTGTTTACCATCCAGACTACAATCTCGATCACTCTTTTACTTGCTTGGGTCTACAGGCCCCATATGTTTCTGTAAATACATTTCCTTAATTCCCATTTTCACATGAGAAAGGAAGGAAGAAGGAATTCCTTCCAACGGCTTTGTGAAATTCACTTATTTATTGCTCTCAAACTTCCTAAAGCTTAGAAATCAGGCTGCCATCAAAAGAAAACATTTACTTTTCCTTCATTAGTCCAGCAAAATATTTTAACAAAGTTCCCTTAGTTTAACAAAATATTCTTTAAGTGCTTTGGCACAGATATTTAAATAGAACCTAAGATAGAAGCAAGGACACAGGTTTGTGCAAGTTAAAAGAAAATAGTTTTAAAAACATGCTACTAAAATTAAAACAAAATCAATTGCTTTTTGTCAACAAGTGAACTGCACATATCAAAACTATGCTTTTTCTAAAAGTCTGAGATAATTCTGGTGTTCACCCATATAAAAATCCAATCATATTTATCTAGAAAGAGAAAATTGCTAGAGAAGTACAGTAGAATAATGATTTAAATGAATGAACTGAACACACTTTCAGATAAAGCTTTGATCACACTGTTCATTTTACAGTATTTACCAAGGATACAGTGGTTGTGATTTTGCAATGGTAACCTTCCTTATTTTCCTACCATTGGTTCTGTTTTTGCATTGTTTTAAGGGGAAAAATCCTAGTTTTTAAGAGAAAAAAGAGTGACCAAGCTGAAAAATGCATTTTTATTTGTAGCTGATGTTTACTGAGAAAAACATCCTGTTTTCTCTTTAACCCTTTTCCAGGACCCGATCCCAGCTTAAAATTCTGAAACACAGTGCCTAAAAATTCAAAGAAAGAGGATGGCTTGTTCCAAACTCTACGATTCAATGCCGGGTCTATTGTGAAGCAACTGAGTTAATATTTTAAGTTTCACTGAACTCAGGCAAACTATCTTTCTGAGTAAACTTGTTGAGATTCTGCAAATGTTAAACATAATGGAATTACTGTAAAAACGAACTGTGTTACAAATCACAGATTGACTTATTTTAAAAGATGACCACCCGATCAAATAATATAAGCTGACGTTAAAAAAAAATTAGCCCATCCGCTAAGCTATCTATTCTATTCACGTTAAAGAACGAAAACATTCTTTAACCTGAGAGATTACAGAGTTAGGATTTGAGTCAAAATTCCTCAACAGATCTTGAACGCAGCCAAACGGATGAAACAAAGAATGCATTTGTTTGTGCATGCTATGCTTCCATTGTGTCTAATTAGATCCTTCCCGTTGGTACTACTAGTTTTGTGAGAAGAAAAGATCTATTATCACAAGGGTCCCCAACCCGTCAGGGCTGCAGCCCACGACCAGGCCATGAGCTCCCGTGGAACCATCCTCTCTCCAACCCCTTGGAGGTCCGCAAAGCTGGAAACATTGGGGAACTCTGCATTAGCACAAAGAAATTGATGAAAGGAAAAACAATGCAATGCAACTGACATTTGTATGTCAATCTCCCTTGTCCTCATTCCAATGCAAACTGTTACAAATCATATAATTTCTGATTTAATAGACATTAGGAATTAACAATTATTTGTTAATTGCAGAACCTGGGGGGCAGAGTTAAAAGAGGGATCACCCTAGAATTCTTATGTAGCCACAAGCAGAGTAAATCCAACCTCTCTTGAATCCTACTGACTCTTATTTAATTCTAATCAGGTGATGGCCATTGATTGAGAAGATTCCTGTGCATAGGTTGTTTAGCAATAAATCAGTTAAATTGGACCTTCACGTGTGGACCTGATCTTTGGCACCAGACTTTGAAGGAAGTTCTCTTTGGGGTTAGTTCTGCCATCTGTGGTTTAGACCTCTGTCCTTCCTGACCGGTGAGTATCTTGAGGGAGGTAAAGGAAACTAGTTCAGGAGCTGAACTTGTCTGTTTTGAAGACAAAGGTGGGATGGTCTCTTCTCAAGAAGCCATTGCTGAACTCAACAATGGAAGGTAAATATTTTCCTGTCTGCAATCTCCCATTTTTCAAGGGAAAGTTGTGGAAAAGGTGATGGATCTGCAATTGCAGAAGAATTTTAGTTGCTAAAATTTAGAAATTTGTACAGAGCAAACAGTGCACAGTCCACATGTGGTTTTCTGCTTAACTGCCAAAAGGAAGCAGGAAACTTTACTCAGAGGGAAGACATAGTGTATACCATAGATGCAACTACAAACTTATAAACACTGCCATCTACTGGTTGAAGAATATATATCTCTACTGAATATTGCTGTAGTTGTATAAAATCAATGAAATTCCAACGGTAACTCTTAATGGTTATGTGGTTAATATTGTTCCCCGTTTTTTTCTTTTAATTTTCCTACTGAAAGATGGGGATATAAGCCTCTCAAAGTCATTTTAGTCTAGAACAGCTTATAAATCACGTTAGTAAGTAAGCAAACAAAAATCTTCCAAGTTTAAATCTAAGAAACATTGCTAAGAGCATCGGGCCAGTTCTGAGAGACAAAAAATTATTTATCGGAGCAGAAACTTATCTGGCTTCCTGTCTTAAACTTCAGCTTTCAGAGAAAAACACAGCTGTGAAAGACAACAAGATTAAAAAAGCAGACATTTAAAAGAAAATGAAGTACAGATAGTTCTCAACTTACAACAGAACCTTTAGTGACCATTCAGAGTTACAACGGCACTGAAAAAAATGACTTATAACCATTTTTCACCACTTATAACTTTTGTTGCAGGCCCACAATCGTGTGATGAAAATTCAGATACTTGGCAATGGGTTCATACTTATGATTGTTGCTGTGTCCTAAGATCATTTGATCCCCTTTTGTGGCCTTTTGACAAGCAAAATCAATGGGGAAGCCAGATTCACTTAACGACCGTGTTACTAACATAACAACTTCTGTGATTCACTTAGCAACTGTGGCAAGAAAGGTCTTAAAATGCGGCTTAACAAATTCACTTAACAAATGTCTCACTCAAGAACAGAAATTTTGGGCTCAGTTGTGGTTGTAAGTTGAGGACTACCTGTATATGGAATGGTATAGGGTTTTTTTTTTCCCTCTCCTTCAAAGAAGAGAAGAAATAACTGTTTTAATCAGGAATCAGGTTGCAGGGACTGGGCATGGCTAGTCTAGTGAAGGGAAAGACCAGGGGTGACATGATAGCAGTCTTCCAATATCTAAGGGGTTGCCATAAATGAGAGGAGGTCAATTTATTCTCCAAAGCACCAGAAGGCAGGAAAAGAAGCAATGGATGAAAACAAATGAAGGAGAGAAGCAACCTAGAACCAAGGAGAAATTTCCTGACAGTTAGAACAATTAATTGGTGGAACAACTTGCTTGGGGTATAAATCTGGCCTATACCCTGTTTGCCGGCCCGTGGAGACCTACAATGCTGATCTGCCCTTCAAAGAAATCCAGGTTGACACCCCTGGACTAGAACACCTCCAAGGTCCCTTCCAACTCTTGTTATTCTATTCTATATATCAGCCTAGCATTCAGAAGAAATAATGTCCCAAGTCTGGGTTATGAGATAGTAACTCCTCCAATGGAGGGAACTTACAAGACATGGCTGTCCAGTGTCTACTGTAAGGCGAATGGGATAAGTGGGATCATGTGCGTTATTATCATCATAATTGTCCCAAAATGATCGATTCAAATCACAAAATTTGCATCATTTATGTGATGATGTCACAGTACACAGGACATCATCAGGCCTTCTAATAACTTTATTAAAAGCCACATGTCAGATTTGCAGACTTTACAACATGCTGAGCTGAGGTTTTGCTAATATATAATCATACCTTCCTTCCTATTATGCTCTCCTTCCTCCCTATTATTCCTTCCTTCCTCCCATCCCTCCCACCCTCTTGTCCCTCCCTCCCTTCCTATTATTCCTAACTTCCTTCCTTCACCCACCCACCATTGTTCCTTCTTTTCCCCATTATTCCTTCCTTCCTTCCTTCCTTCCTTCCTTCCTTCCTTCCTTCCTTCCTTCCTTCCTTCCTTCCTTCCTTCCTTCCATCCATCCATCCATCCATCCATCCATCCATCCGTTTTATATATATAATTATAACTTTAGCAGAACTGAGTAGTTCAAACTCAAGTTGAATGTTAAACAGCAATCGTCCAATAAGTATTACAAAATTATAGATTTGTGTTTCCTAGAACGATAATCATTCACATTAATCCATCCCTTTAATTAAGATGCACATATTTCAAGCTAATGCTAATAGACGACTGCAGAAAATGCTAGGAGCAGAGGCCTCCAGGGAGGGGAGGTCAAAACAACAACCGCAACAACGCAAGATGGCGGCTGCAATTGTGCCACCGAAGCCTGCCCTTCTTTTATGTGGGTGGTGCATGCATCACACTTACAAAAGAGGGAAGGGTAGATTACAAAAGGGACAGAAGAACTCTGATCACTTCTCCTAGCTTCTTTGCAATTGCATCCTTCCAACAGTTTCATTTTATACTAGACACATTCAGTGTTCATCAGATAACTCTGGCTGAAAAAATAGCTCCATTCTTGGCGACTTCATTAATCCCAACTTACGTCAACTGTGGATATCACAAAGCTTGATACAACTGCTGAGCAGAAGACGTGTATTTTGAGAGGCCTGTGCTTCAAATTCATTCGCGCCGACGGACAGAAGAACAAACCAAGTCGCCCAAAGTCAGAAACTGATAAAAATTTCATGCTCTTGATATGAGTAAGATGGGAAAATCCAAAAAGAGGCAACGTACCAATAATGAAAAACAAACAAGAAATGAGAGACAAGAAAGAAGATGATGCATTTTTAAAAAAATGATGCAATGAACTCAGGATATTTTCTCCCAAAGAGACATGAATGCTGCTTAAGCTATTAAGCTGCTTGTAATAAACATCACTTTTTATAAGCCTTACTTATGACTAATGTTTGAATTTAAAGTCCCTAGCAGTAGCTGTGTGTTTTGTTCCTATCACTCTTATGCTGGGTCTTATAAACAATGGCTATTATAAACCCTAAAAGGGAAGTCTGGCCCTGGACGAAACCTTAGCATAGAGAAGATTTAGATTTATTCCGTAGACTAGCCCTGCCAAATATCAAATTATGGACTGGAACCAACTAGTCTTTGGAATGAAAAAACTTCCGTGTTGGCTGTAGAGAATCTCTCTCTTCATAAAGCACTTCCTCTGACTAAGAGCACTAAAGTTACAATAAAACACTGATTTACAGCTTAAATAAATCAGATGCTCAGCAACCTGACTTGTATTTAACAACGGTGGCAGGAAAGGTCATAAAACGAGGCAAAATACCCTTCACAAATCTCTCGCTTAGCAACAGAAATGTCAGGCTCAAATGCGGTCGTTAAGTCGAGGACTACCTGTACACGTTCCACCTTTTGACTTCCTACCCGGGGGGCTTCCTGTGTCATGGCAAGTCAGTTTTGCCCCATTTTACGAGCTTTCTGTCCCCCGTTGTTAAGTGGATCTGGCTTCCCCAATGACTTGGCTTGTCAGAAGGGGATCCCATGACCTCCGGGACATTGCGACCGTCGTAAACATGAGACCGTGGCCAAGCATCTGAATTTGAATCACCTGACCATAACGTTCGAGAGTGTGGAAAACTCTCATAAACCACGTTTTTCAGTGCCGTTGTAACTTTGAACAGCCACTAAACCTAAATCCAGGACGACCTGTAGTGAAATGTTATGAGGAAAGGCGTTTTGCAACTTACTGCAGTCCTGCAAAATGGCTGCACCAACATTTTCAAGAGCCTGCTTGGGTAACAGGTGGAGTCTGGTGAACCGAACCGTCGGTCTCCCATGTAAAAAGGGAAAAACAAACGTGGTTTGTCTGCTTCAGGTGCTTCATGGTCTGCTTCAGGTGAGCTGGAATTGGCAAGCATTCCAGATTTGGGCAAAGAAGACGCGATGTTGATCAAGTCTTACATCCTATTCATCTGCCTTGTCTTCAGACGACGTCTCTGGTCTTCAAAGTAGGCCAGATTGAAAAAAAAAAACAGATATTGCGGGGATTCCAGAAATGCTAGATTATTGCTGAAAGGTAAATTAGCGCAATATGGACAGTATGGCTATTTTTCTGTCTCTCTCATCATATACTAAAAAATAAATAAAAAATCAAGTAGGCATTGAGTTTTTTAAAAACCTTCTAAATTGATAATGTAACCTCATTTTCTAATCACTCCTTAATCTTCCTTCCTTCCTTCCTCCCTCCCTTCCTCGTTCCTTCTTTTTGCCATTATGCCTTCCATCCATCCATCCATCCATCCATCCATCCTACCCTCCCTTATTTCTTTTCATTATGTATTCTTTCCTTCCTTCTCTCTCCTTCCTTCTCTCTCCTTCCATCCATCCATCCCACCCTCTTCCTATTTTCCATCCATCCATCCTCTTCCTTCTTTCCATCCATCCATCCATCCATCCATCCATCCATCCCACCCCCTTCCTATTATGCCTCCCTTCCTTAATTCCCTTCCTCCCTCCCACCACTGTTCCTTCTTTTCCCCATTATGCTTTCCTTCCTTCCTGCTTTCCTTTCTTCCTTTCCTTTCTTCCTTCCTTCCATCCATCCATCCGACCCTCCCTTCCTTTTTTAGCTGATCTTGGGGAAAGTAAAAAAGGGAGGGTGGGATGGTTGGATGGAAGGAAGGAAAGCATAATAAGAAGGGTGGGAGAGACAAGAGGGTGGGATGGATGGATGGATGGAAAGAAGGAAGGAGGGAGGATTGGGGTTACTTCCATGTTGTATCATTCAGTTTTTGGACTATTGTTATGTTTCATTATGGTTCGATTAAAGAAGCCAACTCAGGTTCAAAGTTCTCTTCAGTTAAATATTGCCTATTTAGTTGCAATTTGCCAGTCAGCAGGACTCAAAATGCTGTGAAAGTAATGTGAATTCCCCAAACTGTGGTTTAGCACAGAGGGGTGCTCAACATCGGCAACTTTTAAGACTTGTGGATTTCATGCTGGCTGGGGAATTTTGGGAGTTGAAGTCCACAAGTCTTAAAAATGGCCAAGGTTGGGCACTTCTGGTTTAGTGTATCATATAAATGTCCAGAAAAAAATCCAGCTAACTGCACCACGAAGTTTTAGTGGAGAAACATGACAATCCCCAAGCTTCAAATCAAGTAGGTTAACAAATGTCACAAGCTGTAGGAGCTTCATCCCCTGGAAGCTTTCAAGAAGAGACTGGACTGCCATTGGTCAGAAATGGTGTAAAATCTCCTGCTTGGGTGGGGGGGGGGTTGGACTAGATGACCCACAGGGTCACTTCCAACTCTGTATAACCTGTTAAGTCTGAGGTCAATTTTGCATCCAGCTCTGGTCACAGGTAGAGCTTCATGTGACTGAATGCAGCAAGCAAGAGGCGGTGGCATGTGTGTGAATCAGTCTCTATTAGACTGCACCCACAATCTGATCTTCAATTGCATCCTTTAGCCATGATTCCCCAAGTCAAGGATGTCAGGAAGATTTTTCACATCTCTGTGGGTCAAAGAAACAACAGGGCGGGGCCATCCGGTGGCCCCACCCGCCATCCTGACTTTTCTATCACACACATGCACACCTTATAACCTGCTCAAACTCCTCTAAAATGTAAACACCTCCACTTCTTACTCTGGACCAGGACAGCATGGCATAAAAGATACTACAGGTAGTTCTCGAACTTACCACCCCAATTGAGCCCAAAATTTCAGTTCCTAAGTTGAGACCTTTGTTAAGCGAGTTTTGCCCCATTTTTACGACCTTACTGTCCCCTGTTGTTAAGTGAATCCCTGCAGTTGTTAAGTTAGTAACACGGTTGTTAAGTGGAACTGGCTTCTCCAATGACTGGGTTTATGAGAAGATCACAAAAGGGGATCCCACAACCGTGATCATCATAAATATGAGTCAGTGGCCAAGTGGTCGAATTTGGATCACGTGGTCACTACTGTGAAAAACGTTCATAAATCACTTTTTTTCAGTGCCATTGTAACTTTGAACGGTCACTGAACGTAAATCCAGGACGATGTTATTACATCAAGGAATAAAGCAAGGTGAAATAATTTAAGCCATTTTATTTATCAAAATGCTTTCTTGTCCATTAATGGAAGAATGTAGTTTCCTTGAATAAGTTATTTTTCGATGCGGGGGGACAAAAATACAGAGAATTGTAACCTTTCCTTCTTCTGTGCACAAACACAGCAGCGTGGGGGCCTGTTCAATTTTCGTTTGTTTTACTTTCTGGAATTCATACAAAGTTGGGTGAGAAAATTAATATTTTAATAGCATGGCAATACAGCTGACTGGGGACATTGTCTCAGCCAGAAAAATGTCTTCCTTGGTCTGGCTTATTTATAAATAGTCATAGAGTCTCAGGAAGAAGTGGTGCCTGCAAAATGCATCTTCAGCTCATTTAGCAGCAACTTCGAGCATAATAATGTAGATATTTCAAGTTCTTGCTCGGAACTTCCTCTTCAGCACATTCTGCTCTCATTTGTGAATGTGTGCTGCCGTTTCTCACCTGATAGGCCACACTGTTTCAATAAGGAGGGTTTCTGATCAAATAAGCCTAGTACAATTTTCTGTTATTAGGAAAGACCATCTTTTTCTGAAGAGGCTTACACCATCTCATTGGATGTGTTTGTCCCGGGCTGATGGAACAGATAGGGCCCAGTGCAGAATCTGAACTGAACGAAATAATGACTTGCCTTCCTAATTCCGACACCTTTGATTTCTTTTTTTTCCCATCCTGAATTCAGAAATTCAGTTTTCTTGTGTTGTGACTGCAGTGGCTGTTAGGAGATGCCATGGTCAGTCTGAATCTCTGATCATCATGAGTTGTAAACATTGGTGACACTTAATCCGAAGATGCCTGGAAAGCTTGCAAAATTGAAGCCGACTGGACAAACAGACAGGGTGGACAGAATAAACTTCTGCCTGCCTGTCTGTCTCGTTGGCTGATAAAAATACGAGCAGTAACACGAACCATCTCAAAAACCATCCCCTAAGAACAAAAGCCATTAGCAACTCTTTGTGGGAGAAAACTTAAGCAAAACTTTGCTAAAACTTTTAGAGAAGTAAGTTTATCTTTTATTATTGAACTGGTGGCACGGATAAAAGAAAGTTTGAATAAAAGAGGGGTCACCGACTCACGGCAAAGGCTCCTGTAGAAATCACGCATGCCTAAAACCTAGGGAATGGCTTTTCTTTGATTTCCCTAAATATATCACCACCATTCCACATTAAAAAAAAAAGCACCACATTTAAGCCTTTTGCCTCTTCCTCCCCCTCTCAAAAAAAAAAAAAATCCGATCCAGAAAATAATATCTCCTCCGTTTGATACTCTAAATAAACAAGATTGCAGCCTGCGTGCACGAGTGAAAAGGTTAAGCGTGGCTCTTTTGTGGTGACATAACGCAGGCGTTTTTTAAGCAATCCGGAGTGTGCAGAGACATGATAATTCGCTGGGTGGAGACTGAACGCAGTTGGGGCAGTGACAAGAGGACAGGTCTGGGCTACTGATCTACCAGAGAACAGCCTGAAACAGGAAAGAACACACATATGCTACATGGAATGTGTGACGCAAAGGCCAGCCTTGAAACAAAGAACAGGAAACAGTGCTAGTGGCTCTCTCTTGCTCTTTTTCTCTCTCTCCGCTGGAAAGAAAGAAAGAGAGGCCAGAGAAAAATCTAGGTGACCCTTCCTGTGCTACGGGGAAGGTTGGCGGATGATTTCAACCACAAACAAACCCACCACAACACACAGTCATTGGTCAGTGAAGACGAATCCAAGAGACGGTCTCTATCCGTAGGAAGCCAGGTTGAGTATCTACAATTAGGCAACACCACCACAATTGATGTTCTTCTCTATACTCTGCACCGAGCTGCTCAAAATATTTAAGGGGCAAATAAGCAAATAAGCAAGCAAGCAAACAAACAAATAAATATCCCCCTGCTCAAGCCAGGAGACCCTATAACATTTCAGACAAATGGCTGTCCTGTCTCTGCCTACCTTTGTACATCTATTTGTGCAAATCAGTTCAATTCAAGAATCTCTGTTCTGTGTAGATAATGCCACAATTAAAGTATATGGTACATGGGGTAAATAGGCCAAGCCCACAAACAGTTTGGGGACTATCTAAAAATGCCAATGCAATTTTCTTAACTGCAAGGTAACAACAATGTACCACTGTCAACTTCTGGGCATTTTCTGATTTCCCATCTAGTTTATAGATCTGGGATCTTAGGGTATATTAGCCAGATATGATGATCCTTGTGCCAAAGGCAACTAAGTGCTGAAAATTTACATTTATAACACTATGCAAAATACATTCTAGGGGAAGGGGGGAAAAAAACCAGAAACGAATTTTGAAACATTAAGCTAAGCATTTGCTTATAATGTAAGTGAGCTACAGGATTTAGTGAGAACTACACAGTAATGTGACATATTGATTCCTCTTCTCTCCCTTTTTCTAAGTTGTGTTTGAGAATTTGGAAGTTTTATTCACTGAGGTATGTGACTGAGCAATAAACAACATTTCTCTCAGTTTGTTTGTTTGAGATAAACCATGACACAAATACAGGTAGTCCTCGACTTACAATGGAACCCAAATTTACCCTTGTTCAGTGAGATACTTGCTAAGTGAATTTTACCCCATTTTACGACATTACTTGTCACCATTGTTAAGTGAATCACTGCAGTGCATAAGTTAGTCACCCCGGCTGTTAAGTGAATCTGGCTTCCCCATTGACTTTGCCTGACCCCCAGAGACACAGCGACAGTCATAAATATGAACCAGTTGCCAACGTCTGAATTTTGATTCACTGCAAAAGTTGTAACTGTAAAAACCAATATTTGTAACTTTGGTCGCTAAACGAACGGTTGTAATCAAAGACTACATGTATTGTACTAGTTACCAAGCTGGCTCTGTTCAAACAAAGCACCATAAGGAATTAACCACTGTTTAGGAGCAAATGCCATTTCTAAATTCACTTTGACATTCAGTACACTTTTGTCACAATAAACCACAGATCACCATGTCTACCGTTGACACTGGAGCTCTTTTTAAAAAGTGGTGTCTACCCTTTGCATTGTTTTGATTATGTTGATTTTTAACCATCACAGCGTTAAGCAGAACTGCACGCAACTTTTCTTCACTGGTTTAAAACGGGACACCAGGCAACTGAAGCAAAGTTTTCAATCCCCAACCTCCACTTCCATAGACTACCAGTGAAGTCCATACTTTCTCAGCTATTCAGAAGTGGAAAACACCTTGGATTAGTTGGATCCAAGTCTTACAATTAATAATAGGGACAAATGTTGCGCCTCAAGTAATCACATACAGTACGCATTTATTTGGAACCGAGTCAAAATGGGCTAAATGCAGCTTACCCCAGAGTAAATATATGCACAGCACTGTAACCTTTGATTAATGTGTTTGCCTCTTTTCTTTTTCAAAGAAATATTCCAGTTTTCCCCCCTAACCCGTTGCCCTGTAGATTACACTATCCTTAACCTGAACAACAGTGGCCCAGTTATTATAACTAGAAGAGTGGGAGGATCTGGGGCAGAATATCTAGACAGGAAAAGAAAATAGACTTTTCTTTACATAATAGGTCACAGTGTTAGTTCTGACTACTTGTAAAAAAAGGAAGGCGTAAGGTCCGAAGAAACAGCTTTCTTTCTTTATTAATCGCTCTTATTCTCTGAGTTTATTTTCATGTCAAGTTTCTTTATTAGTATAGCATTCAGGAAAAGCCAAAGTTAGAAGTCAGAACTTGCTGGTTCACTTTGGCAAGCGCTTGGGTGATTGTATATGTTGTGTATTGTCTGCTTGTGAAGCACTAATGCTGTCAGGTGAAGCATCAGTGCCACACAAGCACACACAAAATATGTAATTGCCTCGAGACTAAATACAGTAGTAACATTAGATTGATATAATCTAGTTTTGATCAAATCTGTGGTTAAGGATTGGTCAAACACTTCAGCAAGCTTTGAAAACTACTCTACAATGCAAAAAAAAAAAATCTTTATTACAACAGAAGAAAAGTTTACAAGTTAAAAACTGTGACTCCATGTGCTAATGACTTCAATACAAAGTTTACATTTTCCCAGAAACTAGAGGAAAAAATAGCACCCGAGCCCAGTGTAAACTATGACATTTGCAGCTATACAAAAAGAATTGAAACAGCAATTAATGGCCAAATGATAACAATAATTTAGAAGGGAATGAATTTTTTACTCTTGACACAAATGTCTGTAACAAGAAAGCAGCACATTCAAAGTTTTGTCAGCTGGAAGTTTTTAATTTATTCAAGAAGCGGGATTCTAAATTATCTTCAAATGATAGCACCTCACTATGAAGTCTGCATCTCACAAGCCTTCCAAATAAGCATTATACTTTTCTTTAAACACCCAGAAAGCAATATTTGGAGAGAGAGAGAGAAAGTCAAATATTGATGTCTTTTCCAATTAGGTTTAAATGTTCTACTATTTACACACCTTTCTGGCATTTCTAGGGGTGTTTATGTAAATATCATTAATGCCATTTTAATACAAATTAATAGAGGTGTCATAAATAAAGGTGTATGTATACACACATAGTGTGTGTGTGTGTGTGTGTGTGTGTGTGTGCTTTAAAAGCCAGGAGGAATGTAATATCACAACACAGTATCTCCATGTCAAGACATATGTGTTCTGAAGTGAGGGAGCTAAACTAGACCCAACCATATTTTTATGAAAACTCATATTGTACAGAACTCTTTAAGAGTGTGTTCATTTTGTCCAAGTAAGACGAGAGGCAAATACATTTTCTAAGTCAATAAAAATGAATAAATGTTCACATTCGACATCTCCCCTATCTATTTTAGGAATATAACAAGGGCCCTTAAAATTCAAGGTAATCGCATCTTGGTGGGTGTACAGAGAGAAGTCCTGAGGTGGTTGAAGGAACAAAAAACAGGAACTCCACACAGCCCAGGATTTAAATGGATTTCTCTCCCAAGTTGTTTCAGGCTGGGAATGGAAAGGGTCACTGGGTGTCAAGAAACAGGTCACCCATTGGGAGGTGGGGGAAAGCTCACAAAGACTCTCTCCTCCCCCATCCCAAGAATGGGGAGGGGGGTCAAATAGTCCAATCCAGCATTGCACGTCCTTTTTTTTTTTTCTTTTTTTCTTTTTGCAAAAGCTCTCAACCCACGGCTGGGCTTTTGTTCAAATGCCTTTCCTTTAGTGACAGGCTCTCCGAGAGGAAGGAAAAAGACGCATACAAAGGAGACTTCCCGAACCCTAAAAACATCTTTCTTTTCTCCCCTCCCCCCTCTTCTCCCCCGTTCCTCCCAGCCAATCGCAGGTTAGGAGATCCCTGGGAATTGCCAAGCCGTCGCGTCCCTCCGGCCAGGGATCCGAGGGAGGGGGCAAGGGCTGCTGTTTCCCCCAGCCCTCCCACTAAGCCCCCCCTTCCCCCCGAGTTTCCACCGGCTCTGGGGGTGGGCGGGAGCGAGGGATCTCACCGCCCTGAGGCCCCCTACCCCTTCCCCACGTCCGCACTCGCTCTCTTTTGCAACTGCCAAGGTTTTCACCGAAGTGGCGAGAGGCACTTTTGTCCCGTCCCGCCACGTCGATAAAAAGCCGCGCTTTCCCTCTCTCCATCGCGGAGTCACCTTGGGGACCCTCTCGGACCGCTCCGCTTGCTCCGCTCCGCCAGCCCTTTTTCTCCTTTTAACCGACGCGTTGAGCCTTCCTCGCGACCCCCTCTTTCTCTTCCTCCTCTTCCTCCCGAGCGCTCCAAGAGCCTTTTCTCCTTTTAAGACACCTTGAGCCTTCCTCGCAACCCCCCTTTCTCTTCCTCCTCTTCCTCCCGAGCGCTCCAGAGATCCCTTTCTCCTGGCAATAGACCCGTTGAGCCTTCTTCGCAACCCCCCTTCTTCCTCTTCCTCCCGAGCGCTCCCTTTCTCCTTTTAACCGACGCGCTGAGTTTTCCTCGCAGCAGCAGCACCGGCCGCCCCCTTCTTCCTCTTCCTCCTCCCCGGCGGGACTTACTTCGACTTGTCAAAGCAACCAACCTCCGAAGTTGGTGCTGCTGGGGCTGGCTTGGGCGCGGGGGGCTCAGGGGGTCTCGGGCCGCCTTCTTCCCTTCCCTTCGTGGGTTGTCTCTCCCTTGCGCTCGGCAGCGGGCGGGCCACCTCGGTGGGGCCGGTCGCCTCTGGCTGGCCTCCTCCTGCGCTGGCTTTTCCCCCACCCGGGCTCCTGGCACTAGGCAGCGCTGTCACATGACGCCGGCGCGGCTGGCTGGCTGGCTCTGCCAGGCTCCCTCGGCCGGCGGGGTAACTAAGAGGGCGGGCGGGGTGGGGGGGGAGAGGCAGGCAGGCAGGGCCAGGGAGGGGCGCGCCGATCACTCAGCCGGCTGAGCAGGCAGGGCGTCTCCCCGGCTGGCTGGGGCGAGGCTTCCGCACACCGCAAGCCCAGCCCGGGGTCGGGGCGCGGCTGGAGTCCCTGCTGGGCTGGGCGCCTCCTTCGCACACAAACAAGTCGGGCACGCCGCGGCGGCTCTGCCCTGCTCGGCTGGCCCCGGGAGGCAGAGTGAGGCCGGCTGCTGCTGCTGCTGCTGCTGCTGCTCCTCCTCCTCCTCCTGCCCGAGCCGGCGGCTTAATTACCCCCCTGCAGCCGCCGCGGAGCAGTGGAGGGGGGAGCCTCCCCGCTGCCAAACTCGCCCTTCCAGCTGCCGTCGCCGCCCGCCCTCCTTCCCTCCCGGCCGGCCGGCCGGCCTGCCTCCCCCGCCCGTCCGCCCTCTCGCTGCTTGTCAGCCGGGGAGGCGGCCGCACCTGGCACCGGCCTCAGAATGAGCCACACAAGCACACACACACACACACACACACACGGGAGAGAGGGAGAAGGGAGAGGCGCGCACACGCCCGCCCTGCAAGGCAAGCTGCAGCGGCGCAAAAACAACAGCGGCGGCAAACGCCCTGCCAACACGCCCCCCGCCGCCAAAAAAAAGGCCCGAGGGCAGGAAGGGAGGAGTGGCCCGATACGAGGAAACGCCCGCCGCTGCCAACCCTTGGCCGCGAAGCCAGGCACCCCGAGCCACGCCGATCGGAGAGTGTCTGTAGAGAAGGGGGTGGGGAGAGAGTCCCTTGCGCCCAAGGGCTGAGGCCAAGGGTCTGTACCGGAGAGAGGGGAGGAGGGTCCCTTGCACTCACGGGCAAGGACTTTGGGAGTTCAGCAATGAGCATAGTCTAGAGGGGAAGGGTCCCTTGAGGACCGAAGCCCAGTTTTTTTTGGGGGGGTGGCAATGAGCGTAGTCCATAGGGAAGAGGAGGAGAGAGTCCCTTGCACCCAGAATTGAGGCCAAGGGTCTTTTGGGGGGCTCGCCAGTGAGTGTAGTCTGCAGCGAAGAGGGTTGAGGGTCCCTTGCCCCCAAGGCCAAAGGTCACCTGCATCCTAAGAGCCCCAGATAAGAAATTGGACTCCGAGCCCATCCCTTTCCTGGCTCTGGGGTGGGAGTGGGGAGCCATGCCTCCGTCTTCAGGGCTCCTTTGGGCTGGGTGGGATAGCAGGAAAGGGGCACTTTCCCCAGGGGTGCAGCCAGGCCTGCTCTGGGTTTGCCTCTGAGGCTGAGGTGGAGGCAGCTTTTAAGGGTCAACTCAATCTCCATACATAAAGTCCTCCAGAGTCCACTTTGCCTTGACCGTTTGACCTTCTGACGGACGGTTACCCCTTCATTCCTTGCCCTCCTTACTGCACCCATTAAAAGTGTACAGGTGGTCCTCGACTTACCACTAAGTCCGCTTAGTTACCAAAGTTACGACGCCGAAAAAAAGGTGACTTAGGACCGTCCCCCCCCCCTCTCCCTGACTTACAACCCACGGCAAGCATCCCCACGGTCATGTGATTTATATTCGGATGCTTGACAAGCGACTCAGGTTTATGACGGTGACAGGGTTCCTGGGATCCTCTTTCGTGACCTTCTGAACAAGCAAAACCAACGGGGAAGCCGGATTCACTTCACAACCGGGTTACTAATTGAACTACCGCAGCGATTTTGCTTAAACAAGCGTGGCAGGAAAAGTTGCAAAATGGGGCAGAGCTCGCTGAACAAACTTCTTGCCTAGCGACGCCAATTCTCAGTTCAGTTGTGGATGTAAACTGAGGACCTACGTCCGCGGTTCAAAATTCCACAGCCCTAGGCCCTCTCCCTAAGGCTTGGTCGATAGGTGTGTTAGGGCTATGGATATATTTGGGAATCTAAAGCAGGAAGACTTGTGTTTCAAATGGGGCTGTGGAGGGAGGGAGTGAGTGAGTGAGTGAATGAATGAATGCCACTTTTAATGGCAACCTCAAATGGGTTTTTGGAGGTATTATTTTAACAGGCGGGAATCTCTCCACTTGATTCTTCATGCACAATACATCTCAGCAGCTTGGAAAAGAATACCCTTGACGTGAGAAATGATAGTCTCGGCTCTCCTATTTAGGCTAGCCATCCTTGCACCACAGATGCGTGTATCAAGAAATCCACCAATGCCCTATTTCATAGTCACAATTTTTTTTTCTTCTTCTGAGAATGTAAAGCATTTGCACTACATGCACCGTGATTTCAAAATATTTAGGATCATGTGAAAAAAAAATGCTTCAAAGGACCTAATGCACTTTTTTTTGGTTTTTATTGTTTTATCTATCTTCATTTTGTATTTATAACATTTCTCTCTTTTGGGGGGAATGTGTATTTTACCTTATCTCTCTGAATAAAACAAAAAATAATAAAAAACAAAACCCACAAAGATTTATACCAATTTCACAGTTTGAGGTCTAGAAACCCGAGGGAATTCTAAGATATGTTTTGAATAATCCGATGCCTAATTTTTATTTAGTGATGTCGTGTGACATTTCAAATACCACCTGAGTATTTCAGTAGCTGGTCTTGATTGCCACACTGGTAGTCTCTCCTTACAACCGTTCGTTTAGTGTCCGTTCAAAGTTACAACGGCATTAAAAAAAAAAGATTTTTGATCATTTTCCACACTTAATGACCGTTCGGGCATCCCTGTGGTTATGTGATCAAAATTCAGACACTTGGCAACTGACTTGTATTTATGATGGTCGCACCGTTCCAGGGCTGGGTCACGTGGTCTCCTTTTGTGCCCCCCTGATAAGCAAAGTCAATGGGGAAGCCAGATTCACTTAGCAACCGTGTGACTAAACAACTCACTTAACCACTGGAGCAAGAACAGCCTTACAATGGGGCAACCCTGACTTAGCAACCATCTCCCTTAGTCTAGGACTCGTAAGTCTAGGACTGCCTGTAATGCCAAAAGCACATGCCACATTTACCTGGAATAAGGTATCAGGCTGGTTTACCTGGAAGATGTAGCGTAATCAGGCTGAAATCCCAAAGGTTCATCGGCTCATTAAATGTAAGAATTTACCTTATTACCACACTCTCCGTGCCAACGTAAGAGAATGGCCACGGGAAGGGATCTGTGGCCAAACCATGGGGTGTATTTTGGTGTGGCAGTCAGCCCAGCGTATAATGAATTGGTTCATCTGATACAGCTATTATATGTCATAAGTGAGAGGTGTGGTAAGGAGGCTGTTTTTCCAGTTTATCGGCATGTGACAAGTCATGTTCAGGAGCCATAATGCACGTGTGTGTGTGTGTGTGTGTGTGTGTGTGTGTGTGAGAGAGAGAGAGAGAGAGAGAGAGAGAGAGAGAGAGCTGTATCTCCTGCATTTGCTCAGTTCCTATATCTCTTATCTCCTCTCCTTAGGTTTCCGTACTCCTAATCATTGAAAAGATGGCAATTACGTGGCCAATAAATCTTTAGCCATAAACCCCGATGTTTTAGTAAATTTCTTTTCATATATTTTTCTTCCCTACATGTTACATATTGTTGGCAACGAATTGGGAGCTTTGCTGAAGGAAACCAACCCTGGCTGTTCTTTGGAAAGACAAACAGGGAAGTGGAAGCTCAAAGACTTTGAGAAGAGAGGACTCCTTGGAGAAGACCCTGAGGCTGGGAAAGATGGAAAGCGAAAGGAGAAGGGGACGCCAGAGGAGGAGATGCTTCGATTGTGGGGGCTTCATCACTGGAGGTTTTTAAGAAGAGGCTGGACAGCCGCTTGTCTGAAATGGCGTAGGGCAGACATGTCAAACTCAAGGCCTATGGGCCAGATCCGGCCTGCAGTGTGGTTAGATCTGGCCCGCAGAACATCTGTCATGGCAGAAGTTGGACACGGAGGAAACTGCTTCCTGCAAACGTTCTCCTCTGGGCTTCCATGCACAGCAGCGTCATCCTCCACCTCCTGCTTTGCTGGGAGGGGGCACTGGACAGGGAAACACCAACCATGCCTGGGATTGGGAGAAGGACGTCCCCTTTGGCATGCTGACACTCTCTCTCTCTCTCTCTCTCTCTCTCTCTCTCTCTCTCTCTCTCACACACACACACACACACACACACATTCCAAGCTTGGAGACTTTTCTCCACATCTGAGCTTGCAAACTGCCAATCATGCCCGGGGTTTAGGGAGAAGGCCCTCTCCTTCCTCTCTGGATAAAAGTCCCCAAATGTGGAATGTGGGGTGTGTATGTGCATGCACACATGCTTGGCTGCCAGCAGTTTGGGCAGGTGAGGAGTTTGTGGGGCACCAAATTGTCCACATGTTGAGTTAGCCAGTGCGGACTTGTTCCGTCCTGACCCAGCTGTCCTGAATCAGCCGCGCCCAGTGAATGGTGCTGAGCCGGCCATGCCCACTGAACCACACCCACCAGGCCAATTAGGGACTCCTCATAGTCTTACATGGAACTGGGTCTTTGAGGGCAACCATTACGCTCGCGCGACCCTCAATGAGGTTGACACCCCTGGTGTGTGGGGTCTCCTGCTTGAGCAGGGGGTTGGACTAGATGACATCCAAGGTCCCTTTCAGCTCTATTCTGATTGATTGCTTGATTGATAGTGTCATTGATGCAACAAACATGAGTTTGGGCAAACTCTGGGAGATGGTGGAAGACGGGGGGGGGGGGGGTGCTGGCATGTTGTGGTCCATGGGATCGTGACCAAATTAGCGACTGAAGAACAACAATTGGAAACCTATAAAGGTAATCCTTGTCTTTCCACCATTCGTTTAGTGATGGTTCAAAGTTACAATGGCCCCGAATAAACTGACTTTTGACCGCTTTTCACACTTACAACCGTTGCTGCATTCCCATGGTCCCGTGACCAAAATTCATATTTATATTTATGACGGTTGCAGGGTCACGTGATCAAAATTACAACCCCTGGAAACCGACTCATATTTATGACGGTTGCAGTGCGCTGCGATCCCCTTTTGCGAACCTTCTGACAAGCAAAGTCAGCAGGGAAACCAGATTCACTGAACAACAGTGTTCTTAACAACTGCAGTGGTTCACTTAACAACCGTGACAAGGAAGTTCATAAAACGGGACCAAATTCACTTAACGCAGGTCAGCAACCGAAATCTGGGGCTCACTTCCGGTTGTAAGTCAAGGACTACCTAATATTACATTCATCAGTTTCACATCATTCAGTAGAAATCTTCAGGGCAAACAAAGCTGTGATAAGATTATTATTCCCAATGGGAACACTTGCATGTTAAAGGACGAAAATGGCAAAAAAGGAAATGAAAAGAAGCGAAGGATGATTCGGTCGTATTTTGTCGCAGGCTCTGCTTCTTCCTTGTGCAGATTATTTTTGATGTGGATGCCAGGATAAGAGGAATAGAGACATATGTTCAAAATCTCCTAAAATGGCTAAATCTTATTTATTTATCTGTATGAATGCCACTTCGATTGCCAAAGTAGCTCAAAAAATTCTGACATATTTTTTTCCCCTCCCGATTTCAGCCTAGGCACGCCAGAATCTCCTTGGAACTGGCATGACATCTCACAAAACTTTTGCTCTTTATTAAATTTGTTCGATTGTTTGGGGATTTGGTGGCAACATTGGGAGGGCAAGTGTTTTGTGTGTGCTTTGATGTTCTTAGGTGCCATGCTACCTGCAGGCAACATCTTAAGGCAGGAACGGCTCATACTTTATGCTGTGATTTTCAAGCATGTTTAATGACAATAATAATCCACATTAAAGTCAAAGTTCACATAAAGGAATAGAATGTGCTCTTTTGAATTAAACATTTTGCTGGGTTTTTCGTGATTCATGCCGATAGTTTTTCAATCTTAAGTCTGAATTTTGACCCACAGCTGGATTGGAGCTAAAATGTTATTGCTCATTCTATATTAGTTGCACAAAATAGTTGCAACACAGAATGTCCTACTAAGCGATTAAACAGCATGGGACTAAATAATTTAACTGAAAGATTACCGTATAATTTTTGAAACAGCATGATTGTATTTTTGAAGACTATAAATGTATTTAAATGTTTTCTCTGTGTGTGTGTGTATATGTGCACACACACACATTCACTGCCTATAGAATGCTCACAAGTGGTATGTTGAATTGGCAGTTCTTTGCTGTTGCTACACACACACACACACACACAGAGAGAGAGAGAGAGAGAGAGAGAGAGAGAGAGAAATAAGGTGCCATCAATGTAACACCAGTAATTTTCCTTCCCTTCTGCTGGTAACTCCCAATGGTTGGCACTGATAAGTAAACCAATGAAACTGAGGACAGGATCATCAAGTCATGTGGACTGACCAAAATACACATCTGATTTTCCTCTGGAAGGTAATAACAGTTTCTGTATCTAAGGGCTAATTTTGATTTCACATATAACATACCTGATGTGTCAGAAACGAGAAGGAGGAGGAGGAGGAGGACTGTGGGGTGGGGTCTCGGGGTTTTTCTGAGCTTGATGGCTTTCTTGCAGACATTTCATTACCAAACTTGGTAACATCATCATTGCTAGAAGGAAGGGGGGTTTGCAGAGAGATAGAGTAGGAAGAAGAGGAGAGGGGGGAGGGGAAAAGGGGAAGAAAGGAAGAGGAAGAAGGGAGAGGATAGGAGAGTAGGAGGGGAAGGGGGAGGAGGAGGAAGAGGAGGAAGGATGGTCCTGGGGTCATGCGATCACCTTTTCTAACCTTCCCAACTGGTTTTTGACAAGCAAAGTCAATGGGGGAAGCCAGATTCGCTTAATGACCGCACAATTCACTTAACAACAGCAGTGCCTCCCTTAGCAACTGGAGCAAAGGGGTTGTAAAATGGGGCACAGCTCCCTTACCATGTGCCTCGCTTAGCAGTGGAAATTTTGGGCTCGATTGTGGTCGTAAGTCAAGGATTGTCAGTGTTATATAGGGCGTTTTGCTAACGTCGCCTTGTTTAAGTATGGGATTTCGCAATGTTCACTAATGTCAATGCCTTCTCCACTGAGTGCGATGCAGCACACCCCTAACCTGGTCTGATGATTGACAGTTTTCTTTGGCAATATCCACAGACAGTACATCATCTTTTACTAACTGTTTAATAAAGCAACATTCAGCATCCTCTGGAAGCGTCAGATATTGCAATTGCTTGGAAGTGAAGCTTATGTCAAACTTAACATTTATTCTAGGCAAAAACAGTAAAACCCTGAATATATTTCCTCATTGGTTTTTTTTCCCCTTGGTTCCAGCGGATTCTAATATGACCTGATTGTATGGCGATTTAGTGCCACAGATTGACTATCATCATCTGAGTCAGACGCAAAATAAAATTTAAAACTATTTCAAATATTTAGTTGCAGAGTTACTCTGCTAGTTTACGTATCGGAACTTTTCGTTCTGGGATGTATTGTGTACCATTAAAAAAAAAATCATTATGATCTGCAAACTCTCCAGAGTCATTGAGTGGAAGATAAATTGCACACCGTAAATATTTCGTTTTAAACCTCAAATGGGATTTGATTGATTTAGTTATTGGCACTGTCATTTAAGTCATTTCAATCACAGCCACGCTGAGCTGCAAACTGAATGAGAAAATAGGGTAAAAGTATAGAGAAATTCAATTTCCATTTTGAAAAAAAAAAGCTCTACAACCTAATAGCCGATCTAATAATTAGAATAAACAATATGTTGTGAATGAATAAAGTAAATAAAGCAGGCATGATATTCCCCTCAGAAAAAAAATCGGGGCCGGCCAAAGAAATCGCCCGTCCGCCTGCTGCGCGCGCCGCCGCGCGCCTGCAGCACGCGCCCGCCGCTCACCCGTCCCTCGCACCGACCGCTGCTCGCACCGACCGCCGCGCGCGCACATGCGCGCGCCCACCCGCCGCTCGCACCGACCGCCGCTCGCACTGACCGCCCGCGCGCGTGCGCGCCCACCCTCCTCGCCCCGCCCGCCCGCCCGCCGCTCGCCCGGGCCCAAATGCAAAGTAGGTTTTGGAAGCCTGCACATTTGACTGGTCCTTGAACAGCAAACAAGGATTGGTTCATAAAAGTCCCTGATTGGCCAAACTCAGGACACTTCCTATTGGTTATTGGTTTGGACCTTATGCACTTATTATTGGTTAATGGGTAGCAGCCAACCCTATAAAAGGGTTACTGCTGCCCATAGCTCTTGCTCTGTTCTGTTCCATTTACTGTTAATAAAGAGTTGAAGTCACTGGTCAGATGTCTGGTCTCCATTACTCTCCAAACTTAACACTGGCGACGAAGGTGGGATGCGGAGACCGAAGAGCTGACTGATCTACAGAGCAACCAACAGAGCACGTGGTCGAACACGCACCATCAACGGCAACATGGCCAGCGGTGCCGTACCACCCGCTCCATTCAACCCAGAAACCGAAGACTGGGAGTCATACATGGATCGGTTCCAGATGTTTCTGGAGACCAACAATTTGAAAGACGCTACAACCAGCAAAAAAGAGCTATATTCCTAACCCATTGCGGGCCTACCGTGTTTAAAATGGCAAAATCACTTGCCAAGCCAGCCGAAGTAAAAGCGATGGACTGGGACGTCCTCGAGCCTTTACTACGGGCTCACTACGCGCCCACCGTGCCAACCTTAGTCAGAAGACATGAATATTACCAGAGGGACCAACGGAAGGTGAAAGCCTTGCCAACTACATCGCGGACCTCCGCAACCTTGGAGGCCTCTGCGGATTCTCCGATTTAGAAGAAGCCCTCCGAGACCGCCTGGTTCTGGGCCTAGAAGACGGCACGATCCAGAGCAAAATCATGGCTAAGGGGACATCAGCCTCACCGATGCCCTCAAAGAAGCCACTGCAGTGGAGGCGACCAAAAATTCAGCAGCCCGAATGCGCCGCACCAACGCACCGCTACGTCAACTCGCCAAAGATACCTCACCTCGCTCAGAGAGACACCCGGTATCGACTCACCACGAGGACCTAGAATCCCCATCAGAAAGCGATGAGGAAGAGGTCAACCGACTCCGAGCGGAACGAGACCAGTTCACACAACCCTCATCTCGACCTTGTGCAGGATGTGGGCGAATCACCCCGATCCAGCTGCAAATTCCATGACGCACTCTGCAGCGTTTGCGGGAAAAGAGGTCACATCGCAAAGGTTTGCAGAAGCAAACAAAACTCCAAACCCGACAGGCGAATACCAGTCTTCAGGATTCTTGGCACACCCGAAACAAACTGAATCACCAATGGGGAAGCCACTCCTACAGAAACAAACCGTCCACCACTTCCACCAGGCGTGAAGAAACCAGGCGGGAAGAGACCCACCAAACAATTACCATAGGCCACGCTACATCCCTTGATGCTGGGAAAATCCGAGTAGAGGTCGCTATTGAAAACAAACCTTGTGTAATGGAGGTGGACTCAGGATCATCCCTCTCGATGGTGTCCTGGAAGACGCTTCAACAGCTCATTCCGACGATTCGCCGCCAAGACCTAAACCCTCAAAGGGTTATCCTCAAAGATTACCAGGGTAACCGAATTCCCGTTGTCGGGTCCCGCCAATTCAGGTCTCTCTTTCAAGGACCGCACCGTCTGACTGCCACTGACTGTCGTGGACCGTGACCGGCCTAGTCTTTTAGGCCTTCAATGGTTCAGACCGCTTGGAATCACAGTAGCCAGAATCCACCGTGCCGAGCAACGATTGGGAGGAAGCCCTCGTGCAAGAATTCCAAGACGCGTTTTCGCGAACGGACTAGGCAAGTACAAGGGGACCCCGATCTCATTTAACTTGAACCCGAGGTAGCACCCATCCGCCTTAAGCCGCATCGGGTGCCGTTCGCCCTGAAACCTAAAATCGATGAACAACTCGATAAGCTAATAGAACAGGGCGTGCTGGAACCCACCACCACGCCCGGTGGAAACCCCAATAGTGACGCCTATCAAGCCTGATGGGTCACTGAGAATTTGCGGAGACTACCGGGCCACCTAAACCACGCACTCCAGCAAAGTGCGTATCCAGTGCCGGTAGTGCAACACCTGCTCCATTCCCTGGGTGGCGGGAAAGTTTTCGCTAAACTAGACCTAGCCCAGGCATATCAACAATTGCCTGTAGATCCGGCCACCGCGGAGGCGCAAACTATCGTCACGCATAGGGGCGCATTTAAATGCAACCGGCTCCAGTTCGGGTGAGCGTCGCTCCAGGAATTTTTCAGAGCTTAATGGAAAGGCTGTTACAAGGAATAAGAGGGGTCGTACCATATTTCGACGATGTGCTCATCGCCGCCCGAACAGAGACATTCTAGAAAAAGCGACTCGCATAGTTTTACAAAGGTTCCAAAACGCAGGCCTCAAAGTTAAAAAAATAAATGCCAGTTATGTACCAAAAGGGTGGAGTTTTTGGGATATCTCCTGGACAGTCAAGGAATCCATCCCACTGAGGACAAATTAAAGGCAATTAAGAAGGCCCCCACTCCAAGGAACAAGGCAGATCTACAGGCGTTCCTTGGACTTATCAATTTCTATAACGTCTTTTTACCCAATAAAGCAACCGTAGCTGAACCATTACATAGACTTTTAGACAAAAAAGCAACGTGGGTTTGGGGACAACGTGAACAAAACGCTTTCCAACAAGTAAAGAAATTGCTAACTTCTGATTCTGTACTTATGCAGTACAACGAGACTCTGCCATTAACTATTACTTGTGACGCTCACCTTTTGGGGTTGGAGCAATCCTAGCCCACGTATACCGAACGGAGCAGAAGCTCCCGCCGCTTTTTTTCACGAACTTTAGCTAAAGCTGAAAGAAATTATAGTCAGCTGGATAAAGAAGCTTTAGCTATTGTGGCGGCAGTTAAAAGGTTTCATGAATATGTGTATGGGCGTGCGTTTACCAATAATTACTGATCATAAACCACTACTGGGGATTATTGCGGGTAATAAACCAACCCGTATATATTGTCCCCCAGAATGACCCGCTGGTCTGAATTCTTGGCGGCGCACAATTACACCTTGCAACACCGCCCGGGAAATCAATTCTCCACGCTGATGCATTGAGCAGAACACCGCTTCCAGAATCGGTTGAAGATCCAGCCCCAACCATCACAACGTTGCAAATTGAGACTCTACACGCGCCATTGACGGCGAGACATTGCCCTCGAGACAAAACGAGATCCGGTCTTGCAACACTTCCTACGCTGGGTTGAGCGTGGTTGGCCAACAGAACAGCTATCACCTGAATGGGCGTCGTTAAAGCACGCCAAACCGAACTGTTTTCTCAAAAGGGCTGCATCTTGTGGGGCGATAGAGTCGTAATCCCGAGCAAACTGCAACGAACTGTTTTAGCGGTATTGCACGACGGACATCCGGGCATCGTGTGGATGAAAGCACTCTTGCACGGAGCTACGCCGCGGTGGCCGGGAATCGATAAAAGAATCGAGGCCTGGGTCGCTACTTGTCAACGTTGCCAAGACGTCAGCAACGCCCCACCTAAAGCAAGCCCAACCGAATGGGAAACTCCGAGAGGACCATGGTCCCGTATCCATATTGACTTTGCGGGGCCTACAAAAGGGCACACTTTCCTTATTACAATCGATGCCTATTCAAATTGGCTCGAGATCCATCGAATGAGCACAACTACAACGGACTCAGTTATCAACAAATTAAACAGGTTATTTGCCACACATGGTTTTCCGGACGCCCTCGCCTCGGATAATGGCCCACAGTTCACAGCATTACCATTTGAACAATATCTTGCTGACCGCCATGCGCTGACCGCCGCCCGCGCACCCTGCGGCGAACGGGCGGCAGAGTGCATGGTACAGTTTGTAAAAAGACCCTCCACAAAATGGAATTCGGAAACATCGATGAGAAAATCAATCGGATTTTATTGTTGCAGCACATCACGCCCCACAGCGTTACCAACAAAACGCCCGCCGAACTTCTTATGGGGCGGAAACTACGATCGCACCTCGACCGGCTCCACCCCGCATACGCACCGAAAAGCCTTTCGGCTCCAGCAGCAAATGCCGGGAATTTAAGGTAGGCGATTTAATCTTTGCCAAAAATTTCTCCGCGACCCTTTATGGATACCCGCAACCGTTACCCACCTCACTGGGCCTAAATCTTACCGCCTGCTAACAGACGATGGGAGGTGTGGAACGCCACATAGACCAACTCCGTTTGAGATTACTACCCAGCGCCCAAGGCTCCCGGGTTCACCAACTGAGGGGGAGGAAATATCGAGGAAATTGACTTGACACGACGGATAGCAGGCCAACGGAAAACCCACGGCCCAGCTAAGTACCGGGATTGAAGGGGAGGGAGTTGACTTTTCCATGGGACTTGAACACGGGGAAACCGAACTGCGAAACCCCAAGAAACACTGATTGGCGGAGACAACAACAGGAAGCAGCACGGAATCACCGCAGCGAAACGGAACTTAATAAAGATCATCCAAACGCTCCACCAGAACCGGACTTGAGAACAAGCCTGGTGGAGCCACGGAAATCATCCAGACAGACCAAACGGCCTGTCTACCTTGAAGATTTTGTTACAGCTCCTCAAACGGAACCCAAGGGGAGAGGGGTGTTGTGAATGAATAAAGTAAATAAAGCCCAAATGCAAAGTAGGTTTTGAAGCCTGCACATTTGATTGGTCCTTGAACAGCAAACAAGGATTGGTTCATAAAAGCCCCTGATTGGCCAAACTCAGGACACTTCCTATTGGTTATTGGTTTGGACCTTATGCACTTATTATTGGTTAATAGGGTAGCAGCCAACCCTATAAAAGGGTTACTGCTGCCCATAGCTCTTGCTCTGTTCTGTTCCATTTACTGTTAATAAAGAGTTGAAGTCACTGGTCAGATGTCTGGTCTCCATTACTCTCCAAACTTAACACAATATAATACAATAAACATCCTCTATCAGTTCAGGCCTGGGTTTTCACGTCCTCTTGGAAGTATCTGCATTTTTAAAAGCTTCCCAAATAGCAGCCGTGATATTTCTGGAAAAGAGCATTTGATGAAAAGGAAGCTGAAACAGACAGTGATTGTCCTTAGATCCTTTCCTGCCAGAGTTTGTGGGCGTTTTTAAAGGTAGATGGTCGTATCTGTACAGAATTTTTAAAGGTACATTGGCAGGTCGTATCTATATAGAATTTTTTTAAGTTAGATTGGCAGGTCATATCTATTTAGGGAGTCCTCACTTTTGTCCAAAACTGAGCCCAACATTTCCATCGCTAAGCGAGACCACTGTTAGGTGGGTTTTGCCCTATTTTTATGACCTTTCTTTCAGTTGTTCACATGGTTGTTAAGTGAATCTGGCTTCTCCATTGACTTTGCTGGTCAGAAGTTTGCAAAAGGAGATCATGTGACCACAGGACATTGCCACCATCATAAATATGAGTCAGTTGCCAAGTGTCCAAATTTTGATCATGCAACCACAGGGATGCTACAAAGGTCCTAACTGTGAAAAATGGTCGTAAGTAATTTTTTTCAGTACCGTTGTACCTTTGAACGGTCACTAAATGAACTGTTATTAAGTTGGTAAGACTACCTGTACTCACATCGTATTTGAATATATGAACAGAATTATTTCATTTTCATATTCTTGGAGAATTAATTCCTTCTTACTACTACTATTATCAAAGTAGTTTTGTCATCCTGCAACAGGCAAAATTCCTATAAAAACCAGTGCATATTTTGTTTGCACAACAAGTTTATCTACATGCCAAAACATCACCAATAATAATAATAATAATAATAATAATAATAATAATAATAATAATAACAATAACAACAACAACCATCATCATTGTCATCATCCTAGGCAAGCACTTAAACAATTGGCGCCATTGGTCAGCTGCAGATTCAGGTGGGATCATAAACTTGAGAAAGTGGTCGAAAATGAGCATGCAAAACTACTGTGGGACTTCCGAATATAGACTGACAAAGTTTTGGAGCACAATACCCCGGATATCACGATTGTGGGGAGGAAAAAAGTGTGGATCATCGACATTGCCATACCTGGTGACAGCAGAATCGACGAGAAACAACTTGAAAAAATCATCAGATATCAGGACTTGAGAATCAAACTGCAGAGACTCTGGCATAAACCAGTGCAGGTGGTTCCAGGGTACTCAGCATAATGGGTGCTGTGCCTAAAGACCTAGGCAAGCACTTAGAAACAATTGGCACTGACAGAATCACCATTGGTCAGCTGCAGAAGGCCACCTTACTGGGATCTACTCGCATAATCCGCCGATACATCATGCTTGGGAAGTGCTCAACTAGTGATTTGTGATACGAAACCCAGCATAGTTATCTCGTTTGCTGTGTACACTGTCATTTTTTGTGAATAATGATAATGATAATGATGATAATGATAATAATAATAATAATAATAATAATAATAATAATAATAATAATAATAATAATAATAATAATAATAATAATCCATCTGCCACCCGCTAAGCCACCTGCCAGGATTATTAGTGACAAAATGTTTCCTGCCCAGTTAAGCAGAGGGTCAGGCAGCAATGTGCTCCTTGGATCTGTTAGCAAAGAGAAGTTTCGTTTAATTCTACCCGCCCCCTCCATTTCCCCATTCCTCAATCATGTTTGATTCTCAAAGGCCATCTGGACAAGCCCCTCCATTTTTCTTTGCAAGGTTTTGTAGATAAATAGTTTGCCATTCCTTCCTTCCTAGGGCTGAGAGAAAGTGACTGGCCCAAGGTCAACCAACTGGCTTTGTCCTATGGCACAACCAGAATTTACGGCTTCTGGGTTTCTAGCCTGATGCTTTAACCACTTCACCAAACAAATTCCAAAATAAACTCCACATTTTTTTTTTTTTCTACAAGAACCTAAGGAAAAAACTTGACATCCAGCTATCCTCACCTTACAACCACAATTGACCCCCAAATTTCTGTTGCTGAGTGAAACATTTGTTAAGTGACTTTTGCCCCCTTTTTTACGACCTTTCCTGCCACAGTTGTTAAGCGAATCACTGCCGTTCTTAAATGAGCGACGCAATGATTCAGTGAATCTGGCTTCCCCAATTTGACTTTATCAGAATCACATGATCTTGCCGGGTGCAGCAACTGTCATAAATACAAATCGAATTTTGATTATGTGACCGTGTTGTAATGGTCGTAAGTGTGAAAAACGGTTGTAACTCACTTTTTTCAGTGCTGTTGTGACTTTGAATGGTCACTGAGTCAACTCTTGTAAGTTGAGGATTTTGCTTGTAGAGCAAGCTAAGCCCTAGTCCCTTCGGATGGGTTTATAGGTCTGTTCAGAAAATGGAAATGCTGGATTGGTTGCAAACCTAGCTATGCCTCGTCTAGTGAAGACAAAGACCAGGGGAGACACGGTAGCAGTGTTCTAATGTTTGTGGGGCTCCTACAAAAAAGCAGGGGGTGTCAAGCTATTCTCCAAAGTACCTGAAGGCAGGACAAGAAGCAATGGATGGAAACTCATCAAGGAGAGAGAAGCAACCTAGAACTAAGGAGAAACTTCTTGACAGTGAGAACAATTAACCAATGGAACAATTTGTCTCCAGAAGTTGTGGGGGCTCCCACACTGGAGGTTTTTAAGAAGAAACTGGACATCTATTTGTCTGGAATGGTATAAGGTCTCCTGCCTTGAGCAGGGGGTTGGTCTAGAAGATCTCTGAATTCCTTCCCAGCCCTGTGACTCTGTTCTTTGTTCTAAATGTACTTGGCTCTAAAAATTGCACTGGGCGATTTTTAAGGCTGCTTTCCAGTATTTTTCTTCTTCTTCAGAGTGAATATTTAGCCAAATTAAGGAAATACGGTTTCAAATAGAAATTTAACCCACATAATGATGATCCATGGGGAGGTGGATAACAGCAACCAGACCGTATCAGAAGGCACATATCTACATCCTCTATCAGATGTCAGCTCAAAACCTGAGAAGATTCTGTAAAGTGAGTCGTTGGCCTTTTCAGTGGTTATTTAAGAGAAACGCACGATTCTCATTCACCTTACTTGGTTTTGACCTATTTTGGGGAAGATCAAACTTGCTGACACACTGTTTAATGGAAGATGATAAGTTCAAGTTAAAAAAAATAAAAAACTTATTAAAAAAACATGCTTTCCCTAACATTTTGAGAGCCATGGCGAAGTTGAAACAACTTCTGGAAATGAGCAATTAAAAATATGCATTCTGATTAAGATACGATTCATTTTGTGTTGTAGATTTGTTCCAAGGGGATGAAATGTTTGTGTTTTCAGTGGCACCTTCTAGTAGCAATTAATTGCAATAAAACCGTAAGAGTGTGACGGCTACAGGGGCCAAATTCCAGGGTTTAAAGACAGGGATGCAAACTGAGGCTAAGATCATCCCTATCTTAACTATCTTAACAAGGAGGTGTTCTTGTTCCGCATGTGGAAAAATATATATATATATTTTTTAAGCAGCTTCATTAAGCCTGCCCTAATTTTTGCAAAACAGGTATGGAAGGGATTGCTTCACAGAGGGAATTAGCGTGCGTGAAACTGTAATCAAACTAATAATAGTTTAGTAACAAAGTCCCACTAAAATATCCACTGCCCTTCCATTCTCTCTGCAGAGACCTAAAGAGAATTTCCTCCTAGCAGGATTTATGCTGAGGATAATGGCGTTCACAACACAATCTCTTATTGCACATGGACGTCACCGTGGAGAGGTTTTCATTGGGAGCCACCTGTAGTTTTCTATAAGATGAGTGGCTCAATACAGGCAGACCACAAGGGAGCCCAACATTTCTGTTGCTAAGTAAAAATGTGTTAAGTGAGTTTTACTCCATTTTAACCACCTTTCTTGCCACTGTTGTTCAGTGAATCACTGCAGTTTTTAAATTAGTAATGTAGTTGTTAAGTGAATCAGGCTTCCCCATTTGACTTGGCTGTTCAGAAGGTTGCAAAAGGAGATCACGTGGCCATTGTAAACATGAACCAGTGTGCCAAGCGTCTGAATTTTGATTACGTGACCATGGGGAATGCTGCAACGGTTGTAAGGGTGCAAAAAGGGACATAAGTCACTTTTTTGACAACCGCTGTAACTTCGAACAGTCACTAAACAAACTGTTGTAAGTCGAGGACTGTAAATGCTTTTAATAAAATAAATAAAATATGGGTAGTCGCCACAGTGGAGCTTGCCCATCACAGTTGTAATTTGTGACAATGGTAAAAGTGGGCAATCACAATTAAAAAAGACATTGGGAACACTTTCTGAAACTGAATTTGGAAACAGAACAACTTACAAACTTACTAAACGTACTAAATACAAGTAGTCCTCAACTTACAACAGTTCGTTTGGTGACCGCTTGAAGTTACAACTAAGTTACAAAGTGACTTATGACCATTTTTGACATGACCATTGCAGCAGCACCATGGACATGTGATTTACATTCAGATGTTGGACAACTGACTCACGTTTATGATGGTTGCGGCGTCCTCTTCTCACACGATCCTCTTTCGCGAACTTCTCACAAGCAAACTCAACGGGGAAACCAGATTCCCTGAACAACCATGGCACCGATAATTTAGTAGCGGCACTGATTCACTTAACACATGTGGCAGAAGAAGTCATAAAATGGAGCAAAACCCACTTAACGAATCTCTCATTCAGCAACGTCAATTCTGGCCTCCATTGTGGTTATACGCCGAGGACTACCTGTAGCTACTGTTACGCCAGGCCCTCCCTTTCCATGGATCCTGGTGAAGCTGCGGTAACTCACATCTTTAAGAAAAAAATGCATGAATCTCCCTACACATTCCTACAACACCTGTCCACTAATAGGTGTGGGGTGAGGTCATTCTGTGAGCACATTTAAATCAGGTTCATTTAGGGAGACATAGGGCCAAGATTAACCTCTGCTTCCCCAGTGAACCCGATTAAGGCTGCTGGTTCAGTGGGGCCGGGACACATAATCTGTGTATCAAGGTTATTGTTCCTTTGCTCTTAAAAACATCAAGGAAACAGCATCTGCGGCATGTGGGTTAAATTTGTATTTTAAATGTTTGGAACAAATCAGAGGTGGTATTCAAAAGGTTCTGTCCAGTTCTGGAGAACCAGTAGCGGAAATTTTGAGTTCAGAATACCACCTCTGATTGGCCCCACCCACACCTATTCTCCGCCTCCCGAGTCCCAGCTGATTGGGTCTTCTTTGGTTGCCCTGCACAGGAGAAAGGAGCTGGAAAACAGGTTAGTGGGGTGGGGAGGGAATGGGGATTTTGCAGTATCCTTCCCCTGGAGTGGGGTGTGAATAGAGATTTTACAGTATCCTTCCCCTGCTATGCCCACCAAGCCACGCCCACAGAACCGGTAGTAAAAAAAATTTGAATCCCACCACTAGAACAAATCTACAATACAAAACAATCGTATCGTAATCAGAATACATATTTTTAATTGCTCATTCCCAGAAGTTGTTTCAACTTCGCCATGGCTCACAAAATGTTAGGGGAAAGCATGTTTGATCCTCCCCCAAAACAGGTCAAAATCAAGTAAGGTGAATGAGAATCCTGTGTTTCGCTTTAAAAAAACTCTGGAAAGGCAGCCCAACGATTCGCTTTACAGAATCTTCTCAGGTTTTGGGCTGATATCTGAGAGAGGATGTAGACATGTCCCTTCTGAGATGGTCTGGTTGCTGTTATCCACTTCCCCATGGGTTAAATTCGTATTTGAAATTGTTAAAAACATCCAGGAAACAGCATCTATGGGTAGTCCTTGACTTACAACAGTTCACTTAGTGACCGTTCCAAGTTACAACAGCATTGAAAAAAGTGACTTATGATTGTTTCTCACACTTCCAACCGTTGCCAGAAGGTCATGTGATCAAAATCCTGCGGATGGGCCACCGACTCATAGTTACAACGGTCAAAGCGTCCTGGGATCACGCGATCCCCTATTTGCTGCCTTCCAACCAGCCAAGTCAATGGGATTCGTTTAACAACCGTGTTGCTCACTTAACAACCACAGAGATTCACTGAACGGCTGGGGCCAGGAAGTTCATAAAATGGGGCAGAACCCAACCAGTGTTTCACTTAGCAACAGAAATTTAGGGCTCCTAGGAGTGCGAGCAGGTTAACCACCAGGAGGTTACAGCCAGAGAGGTTAAAGCCTTTCTCCCACACAGACAGTGCTGGTGAAAAGAAGAGAAGGGGGTGACATGATAGACATCTTCCAGTACTGGAGGGGCTGCCCCAAAGAAGAAGAGGTTGACCTGTTCTCCAAAGCACCAGACAAGAAGCAACGGATGGAAACACATCAAGGAGAGATCCAACCTACAACTGAAAAAATAGCTGAATGGCTTCCCTTCAGAAGTGGTGGGTTCTCCATCACTGGAAGCTATCAAGAAGAAGAGAGACTGGACAGCCATTTGTCTGAAATGGCTTGAGCAGGGGCTGGTCTAGAAGACCTCCAAGGTTCCTGCCCACCCTATTATTCTATGAAATGGTGAAGGATGTTTTTCAAGTTTACTCCTCCATGCATCCTACACCTACAGGAATGCATGCATGCATGATCTTCATTCACACAGACTTTGCACCTGACTTCAAAACTCTGGCTTGCCTTTGCCTTATGTATTTGCTCAATGAGCAAAGCTGTTGGAAGACTTTTTTTTAAAGGTAAACAAAACCATTTACTTAATAAGTAAGCAACAGAGGGGAAAACAATGTTTTTAGCCATTTGGATATAATATGTATACAAACCAAGGTCCAAACATTTATCCCTTCAACTTTCCATGCAAGACAATGCCTTAATAATTGTTTTTTTCCCCCCTTGGTTTAAAAATTATCCTTTTCTTAGCTTTAGATGTTGCTAGCTTCCTTTTCTCCCCTCCGCTTCCAAAGCAGGAAAAAAATTGAGAGAGATTTTTTTTTATCCAAAGGGACAGAAGAGGTTAAGAAGTAAGCCTCTCTCTGCCCTTGCAAACGAGGCCTCTGTTTGTCTTTTGTGTGGATGGGGCGGACTGGGCAGAAGGAATAAAAAGCCATAACTGCAAGAATTGTGGGTAATTTGGCGCTGAATGAAAGGAGCCGAAAGAACCAGCGACCCTGGGGTGTTCGTACCGTTTTGCACAGCCGGTTTCAAATCCTTCCAAACTCAGAGCAAACCTTCTCTGTTTCTGCGTTCTGCATTTGAATATGTGAAAGTGTATAACAACACTTCAGGCATCTGAAATGTGAGAAAGAATTATCCTGTAAGGCTGGTTTTTCCATCCTGGTCAGGGTGTGGTATCCCCTTAATAAGTAAACTAAATAATTACTTATTTACAGATTCAGCAAACAGGGAAATCGCAGTAACCTTTGAAACAGACGGGGGCCAGAGGAAGGGAGTGGAGAAAAAAGCTGGGTTTGTTTACTGAAAATATATGAAAGTCCAGCTTGAAACCACTGCTTGCTCATTTGTGTGATTTAGAGAATGTTTCTTCAGTCTAATCACCTGAAAATCCTTAAGAACCCCCTGTTCTTAAAAAGGTCCATTTCACTGTACAGGTAGTTTTTTGCCTTATGACCACAAAAAAACAAAAACACCCCCCCCCCCCCCCCCCCCCACAAAAAAAAAAAACCCCCAAAAACCCCCCCCCAAAAAACAAAAAAAACCCCCACACCACCCCCCCACCCCCCCCCCCCCCCCCCCCCCCCCCCCCCCCCCCCCCCCCCCCCCCCCCCCCCCCCCCCCCCCCCCCCCCCCCCCTGAAGAAAAGGAACAAGATTTCTGTCGCTAAGCAAGATTGTTGTTAAGGGACTTTGCTCCCATTTTGCCACCGTTGTTAAGTGAAACACCGCACTTGTTAAGTTAGTACCATGGTTATTAAATGAATCCGGCTTCCTCATTGACTTTGCTCGTCAGAAGGTCGCAAAAGGGGATCACAGGACACTGCGACCATCATAAATATGAGTCGGTTGCTAAGTGGGCAAATTTCAATTATGCGACCATGGGGATGCTGCTGTGGTCATAAGTCTGAAAATGTGAAAAACGGCCTTGTCACTTTTTTCAGTGGGGTTGTAACTCCGAATAATCACGAAATGAATTGTTGTTACTTGAGATCTACCTGAATAGAAAGAATATACTCTTCTTTGAACGGAAGCCAGATGAAGCCGATTTATTTCTTGGTGGGATTTAATCTTGTTTGGCTGCTGTAAGGACGTAGTTGTGGCCAATGTCATCTCCATGAGTTCAACAACTTTACACATTTATTTTGAAGTAGCTTTAGAAGACTGATCAAAAAGATAATGCAGTGGTGTGCATACTTTGGAAGGAGATTTATTGCCAAAGCTTAAATACAATTGGGAAACAGGCATTTTCTTAATCTACAGGAATACCAGGATGAGAGTGACCTAAATTTTAATTTCATAGCACCTAATTAAGAGGCAATTGATTATGTGCCATCAAGTTGGTGTTGACTATTAGAAACCACATAAATTTTCTTCATGCTGATCTGTCATGAACATCATCTATCCAGACACCATCCATCCACCATGGTAGAATAGATACATCTAAAGTCCTGGGAATTTCTAATGTAACTTGGTCAGAACTAATCAGAATAGAGCTGGAAGGGACCCTGGAGGTCTTCTAGTCCAGCCCCCTGCTCAAATAGGAGATCCTATACCATTTCAAATAAGTGTCAGTCTCTTCTTAAAAACCTCCAGGGATGAAGCACCCACAACTTCTGGAGGCAAAGCTGTTCCACTGGTTAATTGTCCTCACTGTTAGGAATTTTCCTTAATTCCAGGTTGCTTTTCTCCTTGATGAGTTTCCATCCATTGTTTCTCGTCTTGCTTTCTGGTGCTTTGGAAAACATTGACGCCTTTTCTTTGTGGCAACCTCTGGAATACTGTTATCATATCCCCCTTAGTCCTTCTTTTCTCTAGATTAGCCAAACCTCAAATCCTACAACCGTTCTTCCTATGTTTTTAGTCTCCAGGCCTTTAATCAGTTGCTCTTCTTTGCACTTTTTCCATAGTCTCAACACCTTTTTTGTAATGTGATGACCAAAACTGGATGCGTTTGTGAAGGAGGAAACTGGAAGTATTGGGTTTACTTTGTGGATCAACATGGTGCTTTGCTCAAATTAAGTTTGAGATTATGAGGATGGAAGTTCATTCTCTGAGCATGCGGGATGGTTTGCAAACATTTTGTTACCAGGCTAGGTAACATCTTCAGCAGAGTTTAGGAAATGTCTGTGTTCTTCTGCTTTGTGTGGTCAATAGGTCTTGTGATGGGTCAGGTGTGGGTGTGTCCAGTGAGGGTCTAGGGATGGGGAGGTCGTGTCAGGCAAAGGTCACTGGGAGGTGAAATGCTGGTTGGGGGGATGTGTGGGTTGGTTGAGGGTTGGTGCCGTTGCTGACTGGCTGTGCGGTTAATTTGAATTCTGAGGGGTTCGTAAATTTGACATTATCTCTTGAGTTGACTGGACTTTGTTGACATTAGTAACTGAGGACATCTTTCATGCTGCCTTGGAAAATAGTTAATCAATGCTCTGGAGAAGCCCATGCAAGATGATGTTTTACAAAAACACGTTTTTGCACACTGTGGCTCATTAATGCACACTGGCTTATTCCAATGACAAATTAAGATCTGTGTCATTGGTCTTTGTTCTTGGAGTGGTGTTTGGACATTTAGTGAGAATGAGACTACAGAGGTCTTCTCTGTACAGGCCCTTCCTTCACCAGAGACTCTTAAGAGCCTAAAATTTCAACGGATTTTGCTTAATGAGTAACTAGTTTTATGGTGCCTATTTCCCTGGATAACACTTTTCAGACCAGGGACCACCAGGGAATTGGAGCTATAAACCAGATTGAGAAACTGAAAGTGGAAGTAGACAAGCAGCAACAAATCACTTTTCATATTGTTCCTAAGAATTAGATGGCTGTGGCCCCATGAAGTCACCTGGAATGGTATACAGTATAAGAATGACCTTGGGAGGGTAGGTCCAGCACTGTTACTTAGGAAACCATCAGATTAGAGAAAAGATGAATAGTGAGCGGGAGCCAGAAGGACCGTCCCTAATTTCTCAAGTTGTAAAGGAGACTGGAGGAGTATTCTACTTACAAGATTCTGTTAATATAAACTTATGATAAAGTAGAATGAGCTCATCTGGCTGCTGATAAAAGTGTACATCGATCTTGCAAATTGGAAAGGATTTTTCTCATCTTGACTCCTTGACACCCTAAGAAATTAGAGAGGGTCTCTTTGAGTCTCTTGCCTAGCCCACTATACAGCTTCAGATGATTGATTGATTGATTCATTCCTTTATTCCCTTTTTACAGCTGCCCAACTCAACCAAGTGACTCTGGGCAGCTTACAATTCTACAATTCTAAAACAATTTAAACAATCAAAAAGACACGGCACACCATAAAAACACCCCCAAATGAAAATAAGTACAGGTAGACTTATGAGGACAACCGGGGTGCCAAATTTCTGCTGAGACAGTTGTTAAGTGAGCCCTGTTCCATTTTACGACCTTTCTTGCCACAGAGGTTAAGAGAATCCCTGCAGTTGTTAAGTTAGTCACATAGTTGTTCAGGGGAATCTGGCTTTCTCATTGACTTGGCTTGTCAGAAGGTTGCAAGAGGGGATCACGTGACCCCAGGATAAAGCAAACGTCATAAATAGGGATGGGTTGCCAAAAGTTTGAATTTGGATGGGGATGCTGCAATGGTCATGAGCGTGAAAAATGGTCACAAGTCATTTTTTTCAGTGACCTTGTAGCAATAACAGGAGCAATAGCACTTGGACTTACTGTGTCCAAGCGCTATTGCTTAGAGAGTGCAGCCCTCTCTAAGTGGTTTACAGAGTCGGCATATTGTCCCACAACAATCTGGGTTCTCATTTACCCACCTTGGAAGGAGGAAAGGCTGAGTCAACCTTGAACCTAGTGAGAATCCAACTGCCAAATTGCAGGCAGCCGGCAGTCAGCAGAAGTAGCCTGCAGTACTGCACTCTAACCACTGTGCCACCACAGCTCTTGCAACTTCGAATGATCACTAAGGGAACTGTTGTAAGTTGAGGACTACCTGTAATCTAAGCAGGAGATGACAAGAACAGGGTGAGCAGGGTCTCCCGGTCCAGGAATTGGCGCAACTGGCTCACCGCTCAAAGGTGTTTGAATGCTCTCTTAGCCAGTTTCCCAAAGTCATTTCGACATACCGTGACATGAACAGAAAGTTGAACTCAATTTGAGAGCATTTTTATCACTATTTTATTTTTCTTGTTTATTTAAGTGTAATTTTTATTATATATTCTTCGTTCTGCTGTGTACACTTGCATTTTATTTACGTATCCTTTTTGGTACAGTACTGTGGGTATGAGGATTAGCTTCAGTGAATGGTAGAATCATAGTACTATTAAAAATCAGTGGATTTAACGTTTGTCTAGAATGATTTAACATAAGTTTATCCATTCTATTTGTTTTCCCCCCCAGCGTAAGGAAAGCTGTGTGCTCCTTTGCAGTCTTAATGTTAAGCTTTGCATTCTTACCAGTAATATTTTGATGTTATGGGTGTGAATGTCACATAGGTTGGGCGTGGCATATATAATTTAGAGCATCTCAACATTGATTCTGGGAAGGAGGAATTTAAAAATTTTCAGACGCTCATGTAGTTTAAACAATGTGTGTGTGTGTGTGTGTGTGTGTGTAACACCTTGCAAAGGAGAGGGGGTTTGCAAATGAATATTAATTCTTTAATTTTGTAAAAGATTAGGTCTGGAGCTTTTATAGGCAGTCAAAAATCTTGCAAAAATACAGGGATGGAATTAGACCTAAAAAATAACTTATTCTCCAAAGCATCTGAGGGTAGGATAAGAAGCAATGGATGGAAACTAATCAAGGAGAGAACTAAGGAGAAATTTCCTGATAGTAAGAACAATTAATTAGTGGGACAACTAGCCTCCAGAAGTTGTGGGTGCTCTCCATCATTGGAGGTTTTTAAGAAGAGATTAGACAGCTATCTGTCTGAAATGATATAGTGTCTCCTGCCTGAGCAGGGGGTTGGACTAGAAGACCTCCAAGGTCCCTTCCAACTCTGTTATTCTGTTAAGCTCTTTAAAGAGAGATCCAATCTGGAGATAAGGAAGAATTTCCCAATTTCAAGAAGAGATTGGACTGCCATTTGTCAGAAATGGTGTAGGGTCTCCCGCTTGGGCGAGGGGTTGGACTAGATGACCTACAAGGTCCCTTCCAACTCTGATTATCTGTTAAATCTGTTAGTGAAAACAATTAATCAATGGAAGAGTTTGTCTCCTAGAGTTTTGGGTTCTCCATCAGTGGAGGTCTCCAAGAAAAGATTGGACAACCATTTGCCTGGGATACAATAAGTCCTTGGGCAGAGGGTTGGACTCAAAGACCTCCAAGGCCCCTTCTATGATTCTCCTTTCCTACCTACCTACCTACCTTCAGCATGAATTGTGCTTTATAGTGGAGAGACATCATGTATTTCCCTCTTTCACTGTGAAGATAACTCAGTCTGGATTTTGGTAGGAATTTTGTACAGATACATTCAGAAGCAGCCTGATTTTAGGAATATAAGTAGTCCTTGACTTACAACAGTTCGTTTAGTGACCGTGAGCCTGTTGCCAAGCAGCTGAATTTTGATCACATGACCATGGGGATGCTGCAATGGTCGTAAGTGTGAAAAAGGGGTCAGTGACGTTGTAACTTTGAACGGTCACTAAACGAATGGGGTTAAGTCATGGACTACTTGCATTTTGGGTTGCAAAAATCTGCATGGCCACTAGAGGTAGCAGCAAATGGGCAGAAAAGTCCAACTCTTTGCTGCCCTCTACTGGCTGGAGCTTTAAAATCCAGACATATACTCTGCCCAATACAATTAGCTTCCTTGAAAGCATGGATCAAAGACTAGGCAGTGAGGGAGACCTTGGTCAGAGGCTGCAAAGAGGTTGCTTTCCCTGCTTTTGTTACATTGATGTTGTTGGGTTTGTGGCTAAGTGCAAGTATGAAAAATTATCAATTTTATAAATTATAAAAAAGGTTCCTGTAAGCTTTAGGCTGTTTAAAATTATAATGCTCTCAGTAACTGGTCTCAAAAATAATGAGGGGAAGGGTATTTCCCCCCCTGCCCCAATTTCATTTTGTTTCTTTTGCAAAGATCCTGTTTAAGGAAACACATACATCAAAGTAACTTTCAGGACAGGATGGTGATTAAATGCTGCTGGACTCCGGTATTTCTTGAACTGTTTCTGCAGCAACCCATTAAGCAAGAAGAGAAAAGAGAAGGCAAGCCAAGGTCCCTACACTCTGGGAAAAGTGCCAACATTTGCATGCAAACTCAGATAAAACACCACAATCTTGCTTTTGAACTGCTGTCGCTGAGCAGCTGAAGAAACAAAAGGAATATCTTGCCTACAGCTGGGCATGTTAAAGGAAAGGAAGACAGAAGTTGAATGTAGACATCTTTTCCTTCTTCTCTCCATCCAGATTATTTTTACATTTTCAAGAAAAAAAAATGCTTTCCCATCCTTTCAAGGACTGCAGCACAGTGTTGGCTAAATCTGGCCCTGAGTTCTGCCTCGGTTTACCTTTTCCAATAAGCAATCGGGTTAGAAGATCGTTAAAAGTACAATAAAGTGGGGTCTCCAAGAACCAGGAAAAAATGGATTACATTTACTTTTGTAGTTAACACAAAAAAGAAGTTAAAAGTTGATCAGTTTAGAAATAGCCATCTCTTTAGTTACATCACAAGAATTATAGCATCCAATAATATATCATAAACAAACTGCAAAGGTTATGATAAATGGAGAGTTAACAGACTATAGATATAAGAAAACGGACCAGACAAGGCTGTCCACTGTCGCTTCTGTTACTTGTGTTAACACTGGAAGTGCTGAATAGGAACATCAGAGAAGAAAAGGAAATAAAAGGAATGAAAATTAAAAAAGAAGAGTATAAATTACAAGCCTTTGCAGATGACCTGGTATTTATATTAGAGGATCCATTGGAGTCCGCACCTAAACTGATAGAAAAGATAGAAGAGTATGGGAAAGTAGCAGGTTTGAAAATAAATAAAGATAAAACAAAGATTTTAGCAAAGAACATGTTAGTAAGACGAAAGAAAGAATTGGAGGAAGTTTTGGGGATCCAGGTCACAAACAAGGTTACGTATTTAGGGATACATATAACACCAAGATGTAGCACACTTAAGGAGGACAATTATCTTAAACTTAAACAACAGATTGCGACAGATTTGATAAAATGGGAAAATTTACAATTATCACTGATTGGGAGAATATCTACAATTAAGATGAATGTATTGCCTAGAATCTTATACTTATTCCAGACAATTCCAATCAGATTAGGGAAAGAATTTTTTGAAGATTTAAACAAAATAGTGCTAAAATACATTTGGCAGGGGAAGAAAGCGAAAATAAAACTTAAATTGCTACAAGATGCAAGAATAAGAGGAGGATTTGCTTTGCCCAATTGGGAACCAAGCAACGAGTCTGATGTGGGTAAAGGAGTGGATAACACTAAGGAATACTAGACTTTTAAATTTAGAAGGACATGACCTGCTGTTAGGGTGGCATGCCTTCCTCTGGTATAAGGGAACTAAAACGCAGGAGTATTTTAGAAGACATTATATTTGAGAAGCATTGTTTCTAAACTGGGAGAAGATAAAAAAAGCAATATGATTTAAAAATTCCGCTACAGTTATCTACCATTGAAGCTTTTTCCTATCCAATAATATATAAAAAGGAACAAACAGTTTGATATGGTGAGATATTGAATGAAAAGGATGAACTTAAATCTATGCAAGTGTTGGAAGAACAAGGTGTAAAAATGAATTGGTTTTCATATTTGCAAATACAATCTAGATTTGATAAAGATGTTAAAACAGAAGGTATCTATGATAAGTTGACTGATTTAGATAAAATTTTGACAGGTACTGATGAAAAAGTAATAAAAAAACTTTATGGACATTTGCTAGAGTTTAAATTAGAGAAAGAACAAGTAAAAGAAACAATGATTGCATGGGGGGAAAAATTCGGATATGGGATTGATTTAGATAAATGGCAAAAATTGTGGTCTCAAAATTATAAAATGACAATGTCAACTGCATATAAAGAAAATTTGTATAAGATGTTTTACAGGTGGCACTTACCCCCGACAAGAATTGCGAGGATGTACAAGAATAAATCAGATAAATGTTGGAAATGTCATCAGATACCTGGTTCATATTACCACATGTGGTGGACATGCTCGGATGTAAAAAGATATTGGACTATAATCCATACATGGTTGGAAAAAATGACAAAACAACACATAGACTTTAAACCTGAGATATTTTTATTGGGAATTATACCAGAAATATATTGTAAAGAATTGAAATATTTGATTGTAAATGTTTTAACAGTGGCTAGAATTGTATTTGCTAAGAATTGGAAAAACGAAAAAATACCTATGCAGGAGGAAATTATTAAGAAAATCATGGACTGTGCCGAAATGAGTAAATTGACATTTGAAATTAGAGAACAAGATGATAAACAATTTTATATGATATGGGATTTATTTTATCAATGCTTAGATAAAAAGACATGGTAAAGAAATAGATTAGTAAGCCTTACAAAGATTAAATCATAATGAAAAATAGAATATCTCGTATAAAATGATGGAAAAATAGTCAAATGAATGTTTAATAATTAATATTATATAAGCACAAGCTAGACCGATAAGGTGAGAATTTATATAATTTGTGAGTAATGGTAAAAAAAGGATAGCACAAAAGATTGTAACCAACTGACACACTGTATGTATATAATTGAAAGAGAGCTTTATGTTTTTATGTTTTGTTCGTATGTTTGTTGTAAAAAAATAAAAACTTTGTAAAAAAAAAAAAGAAAATAGAAAAAAAAGAATTATAGCATCCAATAATATGTGAGCACAGCCATAGTAAAGAGCATTGTATTCTGAGTAAAAGTAAAAGAAACATTTGCAAAGAAAAAAACATTAAAATGATAGATATATTCTCAGCTGAACAAGGGTGAGCTTGACTATGGAGGCTTGAGAACAGCTAAAAATGAAACTGTTATCTACTATTTATCTGATGCTTGCCTGGCAGGCCTGGTTTCTTAAAAGGTTTCTGAAAAGAAACCAGGGGAAAAAAATAGAGGTTTTTCTTGAAGGTTAAGGTTTCTGGAAAATGATTAGCAATACAATTGAAAAAGCAAATTAAAAACTAACAAACAAACAAAACCAAAACGTTACTTGGCCAGTGCAACAGTACTACAAAAACCAGGTTTCCAGTATGACAAAGTCCATCCTCCAAAGAGATTTGCTTTGGCGGCATACCAGGTATGTTCTCCTTTAATTGAAAGTTTGTAGTTTGGGGATTCCCATTTGGGCTTTTTTGTTTCATTTCGCTTTGATCACAAAGTCAGACCAGAGCCCAAATCCAGCACTAAGTTTGCAGAGTTAACCTCATTGGTTTCAATTGGATGTCTATAAGGTTCCTCTCTATGTTGCATTGTGAAAGAAATCAGCATAAGTCTTGTCTTCCCGCAAAAAGGCGCATCAGATGAGTGAATGGTTGGCATTTCCTCCAAGTTATCTTTGAAGGTCTGTTGGCCCAGAGATGGTATTCAGCAGGTTCTGACCAGTTCTGGAGAACCGGTTGCGGAAATTTTGAGTAGTTCAGAGAACCGGCAACTACCACCTCTGACTGGCCCCGCCTCCCGAGTTCTAGCTGATAGGCTGGGTCTTCTTTTGTTGCCCTGCACAGGAGAACAGAGCTGGAAAGCAGGTGGGGTGGGGAGGGAATGGAGATTTTACAGTATCCTTCCCCTGCCACACCCACCAAGCCACGCCCACAGAACTAGTAGTAAAAAATTTTGAATCCCACCACTGCCCAGCTTCAACTGTTGACTTAATCTTGGCTTTCAATGGAGACTTGTTGGATTATTTGGCAGGGTTTCATCCCTACCATTTGGAACATTGCACCTGCTCCTTAACCCTTTCATTTTTTAAAAGGCCAATAGCTCTGAATCTTCAGAACTTCCCCACACAACTTGAAGACAAGCTCCTGGCTTTATCTGAGATGAGGAAAAGGGATGTTGTTGTTTTGCCCAAGACAGGATGAGCTTCTGTTTCAATGCTCTTGGTTCTGTTCTTAGAAAACACCTCATTTTCCACCACAACTGGCTTCAGATGCCAGAAGTGGGGGATGTGACAGAGGATTCACAGACGAGGAGAGTGGATTTATCGCCCTACTTTATTTGAACTTTAAAAGAACAGAGAAGAGTAACAAAGATGATGATGGGATTGGAGGCTAAAACATATGAAGAACGGTTGCAGGAAGTAGGTATGAGTCACTTAATGAAAAGAAGGACCAGGGATGACAGGATAGCAGTCTTCCAATATTTAAGGGGTTGACACAAAGAAGAGGGCAGGGGCAACCTGTTCCCCAAAGCACCTGAAGGCAGGGCAAGAAACAACGGATGGAAACTCATCAAGGAAAGAAGCAACCTAGAACTAAGGAGAAACTTCCTGGCAGTTGGAATAATTAACCAATGGAACAGCTTCCCTCCAGAAATGTTGGGTGCTCCAACACTGGAGGTTTTTAAAGAAGAACTTGGACAGTCGTTTTCTGAAATAGTACAGGGTTTTCTGCTCAAGCAGGGGGTTGGACTAGAAGACCTCCAAGGTCCCTTCCAATTCTGTTATTCTATAAACACAAACATGAGAGAAAGCCTTCAGAGCAAGGCTTCCGGAACATGTTTCAACCTCATAAAAGTTGCTCATAGCACCAAGAGCAAGCAGGAGTTAGTGACTGCCCAACTGCCTCTCCTACACAGATTTATTGGGGTATATTTTCTGAATTCCCCTCTTAATATTGATCCATTTTAATACTTATTTTTAGTCCCATTCGGTTCCCTTTTTAAGGGATTTATTCTGCGGAGGGGCAGAGAGATAGGCAGAGAGACATATGGAGGGATGGGCAGAGGTCACTATGGATAGACCGACAGGTAGTTCAATAAGCAGAGCGAAGGACTGGCGGATGGAAGGGCCGGCAAGCGTAGATGGCTGGCTGGGCAGAAAGACAGATGGCCAGAGTGATGGATGGATGGATAGACAGAGAAATGGCAGGTGGGGGGGGAGGGACAGAGAAATGGCTGAATGGACAAGATACATGAATGAGCAAGGGGACACAGAGATAGATGGACTGATGTTCAGATGGAAAACTGACTAGCAGATAAATAGGCAGGTGGACAGACTGACAGGCCAATTTATATCTTTCCTTCCAACATTCTATGGGGTTAGAATGAATTTGGATAAGGAAAAGCACCCCCAAAATAAGGCAGGCAGGGTGACAGTTGATGTACCTGTTGACTAACCCCAAGTCACTTTAGGAGAACTCCCCAGCTAACCAGGATGTCAGGTCAAAGATAACTCACTGTCTCTTTTCATCCATTCAGATCAGACATAACAAGTCACCCAGACAGCTGTTTTTCTGCCTCTAATTCTCCCCTTTCACACTGAAGCTTCTTAGCAGCTCCTCCAAATCCCCTCCACACACACAACCCTGTTGTGACTAATTCTACCAAAGACTCAAAACAACTGAGTCATAGCGAAGCTTTAAAACGCATTGCAGGAGGTAAGGAAGAGAAGACCTTTTGCAAGAAAGTGGATTTTTTTTTTTTTGTACTGCCAAGGGTAGAGTTGTGTTTGGGATCCTCCCTTTTCCTCCAATCCTTTCGATTGGAGAGCACCCGGGTCTCCAAAGGACTTTGTAGTAATGTTGTCGATGTCATTGTTGTTTACAGATTACACCCAGAGGCTGAAACTGGAAGCAGAACACCTCCTGACAGCTTGTAACTAACCCCAGAGAGAACTGTGAAACTCCTGAAATAACTTCAGCCAACTGCCAGCATCTCTCTCTCTTCCCTCTCTTCTCCCCTCCCCAGAAGTAAAATCATAGAATCCTAGGGCAGGAAGGACATTAGAGGTCTTCTAGTCCAACCCCCTACCCAAGACAGGAGTCCTTATTCTATCCTGGACAAATGATGGTCCAAACTTTTCTTGAAAATGTCCAGTGATGGAGGACCCACAACTCCCACCCTTCCAAGCTGTTCAGAATAACAATTTGGAAGGGACCTTGGAGCTCTTCTGGTCCAACCCCCTGCTCAGGCAGGAACCCTATATGGTTTCAGACAAAGGGTTGTCCAGTCTCTTCTTAAAAACCTCCAGTGATGAAACACCCACAGCTTCTGAAGGCAAAACTGTCCCACTGGTTGATCGTTCTCACTGTCTGAAAATTTCTCCTTCATTCCAAGTTGCTTCTCTCCTTGATTAGTTTCCATCCGTTGCTTCTTGTCCTGCCTTCAGGTGCTTTGGAGAATAGCTTGACTCCCTCTTCTTTGGGGCAGCCCTTGAGATATTGGAAGACTCTGCTATCATTTCTCACCTAGTCCTTCTTTTCACCCAGTTCCTGCAACTGTTCTTCATATGTTTTAGCCTCCAGTCCCCTAATCCTCTTGGTTGCTCTTCTCTGCACTCTTTCTAGAGTCTCAACATCTTTTTTACATCGTGGAGACCAAAGCTGGATGCATTATTCCAAGTTTAGCCTTACCAAGGCATTATAGTGTGGTATTAACACTTCAAATTATCTTGATTCCATCCCTCAACTGCTTAATTGTTCCCTCTGTCAGGAAATTCCTCTTTATTTCCAAGTTTTATCTCCTTCCAGGGAGCTTCTTCACCCATTACTTCTTGTCTTGCCCTGAGATGCTATGGAGAATAAATTCCATTCCATTCCAAATCTGCCTCCGTTGTTCCCTTCCTATTTCTTAGTTCAGAAGAGCAGAGAAAGAGAAAATTCGTAGGCCACTTTCCAGCTCACATTCTTAATGGTATTAATTCAGAAACTATTAATTTGTGGCTGACAGTGAATCATCTTCAAAGCTTGCAAATGGGTAGTAGGAACAGCCAGAAAGATATGTCAATACGAAGCGAGGACAAAACTTTGATATAAAGCATTTCCTGGCAGTAGTTATAAAGATAAATTCCACTGCCACTGAAGGATAGTTGCTAAGGTGTTGGCTTTGCATCTCCTTGATTCTAGCCAGCCTGTAGCCCAGGAAATTTCTTGACGATGTAATGATTAATATGAGCCTAGAAGTAGAGAGACTGATTCATATTTGGATTCATTGAAAAAGGAAAGAAAAAGACCAAAACACCTCCTTGCCAGCAATCGACACCCAGATGAGCAGAGGTTAACACCAAGATTAATATTATTAGACCAGTGACCAAGCTGTAAACAACACCCCAATTAGGGAAGTACAAACTCAGTCAAAGAAGATAACAATAAACAGCAGTCTAATCAAGGAACCCAACTCCTATTAGCACTGATCAGACAAACCACTTGTACTTAAGCAGAGAGCAAACCCCACTCCCTCCTAGCACTGATGATGTTACCTAGTTGGGTAATGAAGCATCTACAAGAGAACCATCAAGCTCAGATAACACCAAGGACCTCACAATCCTCCTCCTCTTCCTCCTCCTCCCTCCTAGCACTAATAATGTCATCTAGCTGAGTTGTGAAACATCTCAAAACCACCAAGCTCAGAGAGTACCAAAAACCTCATAGTCCTCCTCCTCCTCTCTGCAAACTCCACTCGCTTCTAGCACTGATGATGTTACCTAGTTGGGTAATGATCTACAAGAGACCCACCAAGCTCAGAGAGCACCAAGGACCTCACAGCCCTCCTCCTCCTCATCTTCCTCCTCCTCTCCACTCCCAGCACTGATTTTGTTACCTAGTTGGGTTATGAAACGTCTGCAAGAAAACCACCCAGCCTAGAAAGTGCCAAGGACAGATTCAGTTTCTAGAGTCCCTTCCTTCGCAAAGGTTAATAGGGGGATTCATCCCATAGCTACAGAAGCTTACTGGGTTGTTTCTTCAGCCCAACTCTCTTTATCGGTTGTGATTGCAGAAAAGAAAGAAAAGAAAACATATGGGAGGAGGGATCCCTGAGAAAGCCACCTTGTGGTTACCCAAATCTACCAAATAAATAATATGGAAGGTGCAATAGATAATGATGAGCTCACTCCGCAGCAGAGCCACATACCAGATGGTTAAAAAGTCCCAATGCAAAAGGAAGGGTGTGCAAAAGTAGGACTCCTCCTGCCAGCAGGCCAAGTGGAAAAACGAGTCCTCTCGCCTGCCAAAAGCAAGCAGCCAGCTGCATTAGTAATGCAGACTCCGTTGCCAGCTGATGTTTCTGGAAGCTGCCGTGTTTGAAGCCCAAGGCCCAGAGCGAGCAAGCTTCATCAGTCAAGCTGCCAAGTGGAGGAGGAGAAGGAGTTAGGTAACTGGGACCAGTTTCCCTTCAAGAATCCAGCGAGAGCCACCGTCTCTGAAGCCACGTGAGATTGCAAAGGAGGGCAGGTGTGACCGATAGGTTGCAGAACTCAGCCAGGAAGGGGAAAAGGACTATTGACCAGAAAGGGTGGCTTGGCCTCTTGTGAGAAGCTGTGCCAGAATGAAGCATGCAGACACATTTTGGAACAAAACCCTCCAGGAAATGAAACTGACGTGAAGGAGAACTTTGTTTCTTAAAGAAAAAGAGAGAGAGAGGGAGGGAGGTAGAAACGAACTTAATTCCAAGCCAAGTTAGCCTGCTGCAATTAAATCACACATAAATGTAGGCAGTGTCATTTTTAGCCGGGTTCAGTTATAAATCTAAATTTAATAGAGAAGGTTGAGGGTAGGGTAAGATAGCTATCAGCTTTGCAAGTCCTGGTAGCTTTTATTATTTTGCACTTTAGGGAACTACCTAATTCCTTTCTGTCCCGTAAGATGTCTTTCATGGTGTTGTTGGCCATTGGGAAATTTTTGACTGCTTTTGACCGATGGTTTCTGGGCAGAGCTGCTTGGCACATTGCCATTGAAGGCCTGTCATGACTCCCTGAGGGTAGCAACCAATGACATCGTGCCCCCTCCCCACTCCCGACCCATTGCCAAGGCCCCCAGGGCCTATGCTGCTCAGCTTCTGTTCAAGAGGTCTGCTGACAACCCAGTCCTTTCAGCAGTTCCAAGCAGGTTCCAAGAAGGATCTGCGGCCCTGAGGGACCCAGGCAAACCTCCAAGAGGCCTCAACGACTCTGTATAAAAAGGATGCAAATGACCAGCTGTCTGTTAGGAGTATAAACCTTTCCATTCCCCATCATCCAGTCAGAGCTGAAGAAGCTTCTTGGATGAAAACGAAAGGTCTTCAAAGAAAAACCAGAAAGTCCATTGGCCTCTTGAAAAAGCACCTTTGGGACAACCATGACCTGGATGACTGAGAATCTCCATAGACATTCATCTCTTCTTCCTACCAAGCTAGCCTCTGATGGTGGCAGCTGCCACCCAGTGAGTTACAACACATCCATGGCTTATACCATCCTAAACAGGTTCTCAGATTTCTCATTCTACTCAGCATAAACTGGCACAAAAAAGATGATCTTTGTCACTGTCAGTTTACACTGACTTATTTTCAGTATTTAGAAAGTGGGGAATAGCTATGTTTCCTGCTTGAGACAGCAGCACCAACAAATGAGAAAGAATGGCACTCTACCAGCCACCCAAGCCAGCTGTAGAAGTTTCTTCAAAAGATCCAGACTTCAGAATCCCCTCTCTAGATATGTATTTCTTGGTTCTCTGTTCATTGCATTGACATCTTGACTGCCCCCCGCCCGCCCAGAAGGCCAATGTAATTCTGTAGATATTTTAACAGAACAATAGAGTTGGAAGGGACCTTGGAGGTCTTCAGGTCCAACCCACTGCTCAAGCAAGAAACCCTAGACCATTTCAGACAGATGGCTTCTTAAAAACCTTCAGTGTTGTAGCATTCACAATTTCTGGAATCAAGTCATTCCACTGATTGATTGTTCTCGCTGCCAGGAAATGTCTCCTTAGTTCTACGTTGCTTCTCTCCTTCATTTGTTTCCATCCATTGCTTCTTCTCCTGCCTTCTGGTGCTTTGGAAAATAAATTGACCTCCTCTTATTTATGGCAACCCCTTAGATATTGGAAGACTGCTATCATGTCACCCCTGGTCTTTCCCTTCACTAGACTAGCCATGCCCAATTCTTGCAACCGTTCTTCATATGTTTTATCCTCCAGTCCCCTAATCATTTTTGTTGCTCTTCTCTGCACTCTTTCTAGAGTTTCAACATCATTTTTACATTGTGGAGACCAACACTAGATTTCGATTAGAAGGGAGAAAAATTTCTGATTCTGCAAGGATTTTAACCTGGGATAATTTAGGAGAATGCCACATGGGCTTTAAACCTGTCAATTTCTAAAAGGCAGGACAGGTAAGCAGCAAAAAGCTGCATGTGAATACATAAAGAAAATGCTTAGGTGTTTTATACAGTACTGTCAAGCATTATGCACATCTGTTGTAGTACTGAATTGCTTTCCCAGCAAAATGGTTTCGGTCTTCTCAGGAATATTAACTAGCCACACCTGGATAGGCTAGTTGAATAGATTTCATTGTCTACACCTGGTAGATTCAACTCCTATGCATTTATTAGAATGAATTATTTCCCAGTTCTGAGGTTTGGAATATGGAATTTCAGTCTCAAAGATTTGTTCTGCATATAAATGCTGTGATGGTCACCCATGAATAAGTCATCTTGTTTGTCATGTTATTAGCTCTAATAATTGCCTATGTCTGCACCCTTGTATTATGAAACACACATATTAAGGAGGAGAAGAAAGAGGAGGAGGAGGAAGGGAAAGAAGAGAAGGTGGAAAGAGGAAGAAGAGAAGGAGAAGGAAGGTGATGGAAGGAGGACGAGAAGAAAGAGGAGGAGGAGGAGGAGGAGAAAAGAAAAAGAAAGGGACAGAAAGTGTACAATTCTCTTTCTCTACTTTTAATGTAACTTTCCCTTAAAAAGGATTTGTTATCGATAAAAGATCAGTTTTTACCAATAGATAGGAATAATTGTAACTCTGGGGTCATTGATGCTCTCTGAGCTTGGTTGTTTTCTTGCAGACGTTTCATTATCCAAACTATGGCTTGGATAATGTTACCAAGTTTGCGTAATGAAACGTCTGCAAGAAAACAACCAAGCTCAGACAGCACCAAGGATCTCTCAGATCAGTTTTGGATAAGGAGCACTTTCATTAAAAACAAACAAACAGATGTCTGATTATTCCATCAACATACCCGGATAAGTGATATTTTTCATTAAAGATAACACCTTTTTTTAAATCTCTAGGGCTACTTCAAAATTACATGCAGTGTGATTAATTCCAAGATCCCTGTTTGTCTCCAGGGTTGAACTGAGTGATTGGAGCATCATCCCATTTCCCTGTACCTGTTTTGCACTATGTATTAAATAAAGAATGAGTAGCTAATAGGCTCGTATGAAGGGTTGGAAGGTACAGGAATGTAGTGTTGGTTGCCAATTCTCAATACAAAGATGGATCTTTCCCTGCACAGTCTGGGAGAAAGATGCAGCCGCTTTCAAGAGTTGTAGAGAGGGGCTGTGTTTGTGTTTTCATGGTCTCAAAAGCCCCTTTTGGAGTTTAATTTTGAAAACTTGCACATTTGATTGAGGAACATATGAATAATCAGAATGTAGTATATAGAACAGAAGCTATTCAGACTTACAGCAGCCCTGGAAAAGATGACTTATGACCATTTTTCACAGTTATGACTTTTGCAGCATCCCCATGATCATGGGATTGAAATTCAGATGCCTGGCAACCATTTCATGCTTATGACAGGGGTCCTGTGATTCCCCTTTTGCAATCTCCCAACAAGCAAAGTCCGATTCACTTAACAACTGAACAATGGCATTGATGCACTGAACAACTGTGGCAAGAAAAGTCATAAAACGAGGCAAAGATTCACTTAACACATTTTTCTCTTAGTAAGAAAGTTTGGGCCCAATTGTGGTCGTAAGTCGAGGACTACCTGTGTTGAAACTACATAGCAGTCTTCCAGCTGCAATATGATCTGCAAAATTAACAAGGTGTGTACGTGTGTGTGTGTGTGTGTGTGTGAAAGGAAATAATCATTACAATTTCTCTGCAAGATAGGACACTATCTTATCACTTCCACATTCTAGATCTTGGACATAGCTAAGCAAAGAAGTCTTTGTTTAAGGATTCCTAGCAAATATATACTTGGGATGAAGGGCACATTTTGAAATTTCACCTCTAACAGTGCCTTTTTAAAAATATTCAGCTGAATCACTTGTTTTATTTTAAACATGTAGGCCTTATAGATTTCTATTCTCAAAGCAACTTGCAGACTATTTTTTAAACAAACCAAATCCACATTCATATTAAAGTCCAAAGTGAATGGAAAGAAATCGAATAATAGATGACACCAGCTCTTGATGGTACGAGGGGTAGGATAAAAGCAATAGAAATGATGACAATACGATCAACAATTATATTGATTTACAGTAAATTATATCGAATTGAGCTATATCTTTGCGGGTCAAGGATCCTATGCCAAAAAAATTAATAATAATAGGCAAAAACAAATACTAGAAGAAAGGGAAAAGAAAAGTTATCTGTTGGCAAGGAAAAAAATTATGGTGCCTTCAATTAGATATTCTTTGATTTAGTTAATACGGTATAATATGCTAAGAGAGCCAGTTTGTTGTGGTGATTAAGGCACCAAGAGAGAAAACAGAAAGTGGCAAGTTCTAGTCCTGCCTTAGGCATGAAAGCTGGCTGGGTGATTCTTGGCCAATCACCAAGAGACGATGAATTTTAGTCCCGCTTAGATATGAAAGTTGGGCAGGTGATTTTTGGCCAGTCACCAGGAGATTGTGAGTTCTAGTTCTGCCTTAGGTATGAAAGCCATCTGAGTGACCATGGGCCAATCATTCTCTCTCAGCCCAACCTCACAGGGTTGTTGTTATGGGGAGCGTAGGAGGAAGATGATGTGTTGGATATATTTGATGCCTTGATATTTTTTTTCTGTAAAAATAATGAAGGTGGGATACAAGAAAAACAAATAAATAGAAATAAATAAGGAAGGGATTTCTCAGACTTCCTAGAGAAAAAAAAAAGTTCATTTTTAGGGAGCTAAAAGAAAGGGAGAGGAGCAATGAGTGAAAATGGATAGTAGTAATTTCTGGGAGAAGCAGGAGTGTGCAGTGATGCAAGATGAACAAAGATCAGGGGAAAGGAAGCATTGGATAGAACCACAGAAAGATAAGGATAGGATAAGGTTACAGAGGTTTTCGAAAAGGAGGATATGTGTCAGACCCAAGACCCCAGAGAAAGCGTGCTTACTTACATACATATACATACTTAGATGAGTATTTTTGGTATAAAAATGATGGTTCCAAATCAAATGGACAAAGTTAAGAGATTTCAAAAATGGCGTTAGAACATAGAATCATCGGGCTGGAAGGGACCCTGGAGGTCTTCTAGTATAGCCCCCTACCCAAGCGGGGGACCCTACACCATTTTAGACAAATGGCTGTCCAGCCTCTTCTTAAAAACCTCCAGTGTTGGAGCACCCACAACTTCAGGAGGCAATCTGATTAATTGTTCCCACTGTCAGGAAATTTCTCCTTAGTTCTAGGTTGGATCTCTCTTGAACAAGCTTCCACCCATGAGTTCTTGTCCTACCCTTTGGCCTCTTAGAGAATTACATCTAGTCTCTCTTCTCTGTGACAGCCTCTCAAGTACTGGAAGACTGCTATCATGTCCCCACCCACTATCCCTTCTCTTTGATAGGCTAGACCGGGAATGTCAGACCTCAATTTCACTGAGGGCCACATCAGCATTATGGTTGCCATTCAGTGGGTTAAAACGCTTAGCACCCTGGCTGTATCTGTCAACAGTAGACTGGATCCAAAGAACCAATGCTCTTTCTTCCCCAGGTAGTCCTTGACCTATGACCACCATTGAAATGCCCAACATTTTCAGTGGCTAAGCTGGTTAAGGGAGTTTTGCCCCCGATTTACGATTTAACTTGCCACCGTTCTTAAGTGAATCACGGCAGTTGAGTTAGTAACACACTTGGTAAGTAAATCCAACTTCCCCATTGATTTTGATTTGTCAGAAATGCTGATCACATCACACACACACACACACACACGGAGACAGTGCAACTGTCATAAATACATGCCAGTTGCCAAGCGCGTGAATTTGGACCACGTGACCCTAATTCATAAATATTTGTGAAGCCAAATTGCATGAATACTGGAAAATTAATCTTTTACTTCTGTGAGCAGCTCCCCAACTTTTATTCAAGAGAAGATCTGATTTACCATTGGGGGAGGGGGAGAATTTAAGGAGCTACATGATGGGAGAAGGTAAAAATGTACGAAGAAAACTTTAGCATTAAGGTGTTTTTGTTTAAAAACCATACATAACTCTAAAAGGAGGCTTTTTATGCATGAGCTGTCTGCTGATCCAGGGATTGTGTTGAATATAAAATTTGACTTCCTAACAGGAAGGTTAAAGAACAAAAGAACTCACAACAGGCATATTGGATTTAGCTCATTGCTGAATTCTCCAGAAAATAATTTTGCTGAAGGATTATTCAGGTCACACAAAATCAGCAAATGAAATGGGGACCAACAATCAGATCCCTCAAGGAAGAGGGACTAAATAGAATTCTTGGCAAAATGTCATTATTCAGTTTGTAACAATGGTGTTTTCCCATGAAGATTATATTTCTTGCTGCAAAGACTTTCCTTATCGCCTGATCTAGGACTTGTACAGATAGGCTAATGTCATGCTTCTTTGAATATTGTTGTCCTTTTATAAGAACTGGAGGTACCTATAACCATCAGGTGTTCACAAATTTGTGATTATTCATCATATTCAGAAACCATGTGCTGTAATCTCTCTCTCTTTCTCTCTCTGTCTGTCTTCTTATCAAAGGGAGAGTCAACCTGGAAATAAGGAAGAATTTTCTATCAGTAACTACAATTAATCAGCTTGCCTCTCAGAGGTGTAGGTGATCCATCACTGCAGGGTTTTTTTGGAAAAAACTGGAGAAGTATTTGACCAGGTCTCCTACCTTGGGTCGGAGGTTGGAATAGACCTCTAGTGTCCCTTCCAGCCATATGATGGATAGAAACTAATCAAGGAGAGAAACAACCTAGAACCAAGAAAAATTTTCCAGACAGTGAGAACAATTAACTAGTGGGACCACTACTTGCTTCCAGAAGTTGTGGGTGCTCCAATACTGAAAGTTTTAAAGAAGAGATTGGACAACCATTTGTCCGAAATGATACAGAGTTTCCTGCTTAAGCAGAGGGTTGGACTAGAAGACCTCCAAGGTGCCTTCCAACTCTGATACTCTGTTGTTCTGATGGATATGGCACTTCTAGCAAATCAACATATGATGGATATGCAGGAGCCAAGCAGCTACTTCTACAGCAGATGGAAGCCATAGTGAATTCAGAACTGCCCAGGTCAGCAATGGGATAGGGGCCAACATACAACAACACCCGAAGCTGGATGGAGAACTCGCCCCCACTCCTTTGTTTTTAAAAGAAAAACACGGATCACTTTCAATATTTGCTTTCGAAATTCCTTGGCACAAACACAGCACCAGTACCAGTAAAAGAGAAATCACAACACCCCCAAACCACAAAAGAGGTCACGGAACTGGGAGAAAAGGTTTCGGTGACATCCAGAGTTCTTTAGCAATCTCAACTCTTAAGCGTCTCCTGAAAAGTTGCAGAAGGATAGCAAGCGTGATTTTAAAGAAGCACATAAGTTGAATGGAAGGCAGCAAAGCAGCAAGTTACAACGACGGCAACAACAGCAACAACAAAGTTACATCTTTGAAATATTCCTCCAAGTGCAGCTGAGAAAGTCCAACTATGAATCATTTGTTTATTGTGGCATAGAGTAAGAACATAACTTAGTGATGTTATTTTAACAAGACTAAATTTGTAACAGAGATAGGCATACTGAAGCCATGTTATCTGCCTTTATTGATTTATTTTTTTAGATTTCTATCCTGCTGGATTTAATTAGATTCTTGGTTCCTTACAATAAGATAAAGCACAATACTTTTGTTTTAATACTAGCAAAGCAAGAGCAACAAACTGTAACCAAGCCTCATAACATGTAAAAACTCAAACAAGCTGGAAGAGCTGCATCTTCTGGCAAGTAATCAAGACAGGAGCTGATCTAACCTCAAATGAGAGACTATGGTGTTGCCACTGAAAAATAAGAAATTCCTTCTTGATTTAGCCAATATGACTAGGGTTGGATTGCTGAATTCATTTTGCATTCCCCCAGAGACAATAAATTATGTGGGGCCCTTGGTGCTGTCTGACCTTGGTGGTTTTCTTGCAGACGTTTCATTACCGAACTAGGTAACATCATCAGTGGTAGAAACCCTACTCCCTTCTAGCACTGATGATGTTATCTAGTTGGGTAACGAAATGTCCGCAAGGATACCAAAAGCTTAGACAGCACCAAGGACCCCAGAGTTCAATCCCAAGATGCAAATTTTCTCTTATTGGTACAATAAACTATTTAATCCAATATAAAGTACAATCTCAAGAGTCATGATTTTAATACTGAAATTGCAATTTCTATATTTCACAACTTACATCCTGGCCCAGAGGGACCCTTTGATGCTCCAAAATTTCCTGATTTTGCAATGTTTGTTTATCACTGTCTTCACCAAATAATTTTTGGCAATGTTTTCTTTCTTCCCAGCCCAAAGAAATGTTGGAAAGAAATGCCATATCCAAGAGGCACATGACTCTGTTGGTCTGTCCATCAGCAACATAATTCTGGAAACAGAAGGAAAAAAGAACCAAATCTGGCCTGATGGAAAAAGCCACTAAAAATAGCTTAAGTTCCAAAATAGGTTGGATTCAACAAGGGGTTGCAAAGAAAAAAAAATCTAGAAAAAAAATGTCTTAAGATGCACAAGTTGTCTGTGATTATCAATGAAGACATAGATTTTGATTTGTGTCTTAATCACTGGTAGTGTGCAAAATGTATTTGCATTATTTACATCTCATTTAATAAACTAATAATCATGGATATTTTCATGTATCTTAAAATTTTACACTGGATGAAGATGCAGTGAGAGCCAGTTTGGACTAGTGATTAAGGCACCAGACTAGAAATCAAGAAACCATGAGTTCTAGTCTTACCTTAGCCATGAAAGCCAGCTGTGTGACTTCGGGTGAATCACCAGGAGACAGTGAATTCTAGTCCTGCCTTAAGCATGAAAGCTGACTTTGGGCGAATCCCCAGGAGATAGTGAATTCAAGTGCCACCTTAGTCATGAAAGCTGGTTGGGTGACTTTGGGCCAGTCCTTCCCTTTCAGGCCAGCTCACCTCGCAGGGTTGTTGTTGTGGGAAAATAGGAGGAAGAAGGTGTGTTGGATATGGTTCTCACCTTGAGTTATTTGTAAAAATAATGATGAGATATAAATAAATTTATGAATGAATAGTTCAGTGGCCCATCTATATTACAGTATTTCTGCATATAATTTGCAGTTTGGCTATGTGTCCCTGAATAACTTTCCTTTTATGGCTGAATCCTGTCTTTTGTCTTCATTAGGAGCATGAAATGCTACCTGTGTGGTAGTGCTAACACCACACTAATTAAATAATAATTTAATGTTTATCACTATCCCAAGGCTCTACATTAAACAGAAAAGGCTCAATAAATTTTGGTTATAGAGTGGCACGTATTTCTAATTTAAAAAAAAGCTTATATATTTTTCCAATTCAAAGACACCCACATCCTATTCTGCTGATCAAAGCCACAATTATCAGTTTCATCTTGAAATTAACCAAGTTACTGAGAAAGCTGCAGGTCTCCTTTGACCTAAGAACTGCATTTAGAAAAACAAAAACAAAAAAAACCCCTATTGGCCTTGAAAGGTTGCTGACATAGGCAAAATTTATGTGGATTGAAAAGAGACAGCAAACTCTCCAGTAAACGCCTTGAAAGGTTTTTGCTTGTTGCATCATAGGTCTCGAAGCCTAGGTCTCGAAGCCTGCAGAATCAGCAGTTTGGAGAGACCCGCAGCCAAAGGAAGAAAGAGAAGAGAAGAAAAAGGAAGGGAAGGGAGGAGAGGAGAGGAGAAGAGAGGAGAGAGAGAAAGAAACAGATAATTATTAGTGAGAAAAAAAATAAACTTTTCTCTGACTCCTTTCCCATTTTTCCCTGCAGTCTCTTTTACTTGTTTTGTTCCACTGAGGAATTATGAATTACATATACAAAGCATATTTGTTTTATTTTGTTATGAAACAATAGGAGATAGTATCCAAAGGCTTCCAAAAACAATTATTTGATGAGGAAGGAAAAAAAGTCTCTGCTGCATTAAGCAATGCCAGGACCTCTGTGGTATCCTTGCTCTTGCTCTTAAATTAAAATTAAAATAACCAAAGCATTAAAAAGGAATAGAAAAAAATATCTCACAGGACACTGACATGCACATGACTCAGGTAATTGTGTTCAGAGCTTTATAACAGCTGACATGAAACAGAAAACCTCAAGGTCTTTCAAGGGAAGGAGGGAGGAAGGAAGGAAAGAAGGAAAGAAGGGGAGGAGAGTTCATGCAAGATCTTGTGAAATGTTATTATTCTTGAACATGGTGAAGTAAGATGTAGGGCTAAAACTTTGGAAGCTCTAATATTATTTTAGGCTATTACCCAGGATTATGGAATAGAATTTCAACCCTGGAAAAAAATCCTAACTTTTACAAAATGCAAATGATTCTGAAATACATCCAAATATTTTACTGCCCCATTAATAATGGTGGTGCCAGAGAATGCATGAAGTTTTGCCATTTTGTACTGGATGGAAGGAAAACCTTGCATACTCATCACTTCATCCTGGATGCAAGAAATACTGTGAAGGTTAGATGAGAGGCAAGAAAAATCATGCATTGATACCACTTTGTAACAATGCTACAGCTTTTGGGATGGATTCATTGACACGCCTGCATATTTCTGGCACAGTACCTGAGAATGTAGAGTGGGGAACACGGGTCTTCAGATTTCCAGATTATATCTGGAAGCTATTAAGGAGCCCGTTTTGGCATGTACACTACATACAGGGCTAAAATATATTCAACTCAAAATGGAGTGTTTTCTTCAGAATAACTGAATAACAGAGTTGGGAGGAACCCTGTGGGTCTTCTTGCTCAAGCAGGAGACCCTATGCAATTTGAGACAAGTGGCTGTCCAGTCTCTTCTTAAAATCCTCTAGTGATGGAGCACCCAAGACTTCTGGAGGCAAGTCGTTCCACTGGTTAATTGTTCTATCTGGATTTGTTTTATTTAGTTCTAGATTGAATCTCTCCTTGATTAGTTTCTATCCATTCTTTTTTGTCCTGCGTTCAGGTGCTTTGGAGAATAGATTGACTCTCCCCTCTTCTTTGTGGTAACCTCTCAAATATTGGAAGACTGCTATCATGTCTCCCCTAGTCCTTCTTTTCATTAGACTAGACATGCCCAATTCCAGCAACCGTTTTTTATGTGTTTTAGCCTCCAGTCCCCTAATCATCTTTGTTGCTCTTCTCTACACTTTTTCCAGAGTCTCAACATCTTTTTTGACATTGTGGCAATCAAAACTGGATTGAGTATTCCAAGTGTGGTCTTACCAAGGCTTTATAAAATAGTACTAAAACTTCATGTGATCTTGATTCTATCCCTCTGTTGATGCAGCCTAGGATTGTATTAGCTTTTTTGGCTGCTGCTGCACACTGCTGGCTCATATTTAAGCGATCGGCCACTTGGATTCCAGGATCCCTTTCACAGTTACTGCTATTGTGCCACATTTACCTATTCTATATCTGTACCAGTGGTGGGATTCAATTTTTTTTTACTACCGGTTCTATGGGTGTGGCAGGGGAAGGACACTGTAAAATCTCCAGGCAGAGGTGGTACTTGCCAGTTCTCCAAACTACTCAAAATTTCTGCTACCGGTTCTCCAGAACTGGTCAGAACCTGCTGAATAACACCTCGGATTTGTACATTTGGTTTTTCTTGCCTAAGTGTAAAACCTTACCTTTTGTTAAATGCATTGATGCTTATAAGAAACTAGGAAAGGCCAGAATCTGTACTGTAACTATAGTCTCTTAAGGCATGACAGCAGGAATGATAAGCTTGGAAAAACAAATAAACAAAAGAAGAAAAACCACTAACCACACAATCATACAATCAGATGGGGCTAGGAATGGGTTTTCTCCAATTATTCTCGTTTGTTAAGTCACTGGACCAACTGGGCAATTTTAAACAACCCAGCTTGGCACCAGTTGGGGAATTTCTGCCTCCTACTTCAGTATGTTGTGATGTTTGTTTAAAACATTGCCTGTTTTGCTTTCAACCACAGACTGAACTTTTATTTCCTGCTTCCTGGTTATTCCTTCCAAACAATAGCAGAGGTCAGAAAAGGTGCTGCATTTCATGCTGTTTCTTCTGAGTCAGCTTCTTTTTTTCATTTTTTTTCCACGAAGTGAACAATCACTATACAAGCTGAGGTCTCTGGGAATTTTTTTGCCATCAATTTCAGGGAAAGAAAGAAATTCAGAGCTGGCACTACTCTGCTGAAGGAAGATTTGCTGCTTGGATTTTTATGCACCTAGGGCACAGGCGCAATTATTTCTGGATAAATGCTAAGCCTAATTTTAAAAAAAGTCTACAATAATCCCTCAGGACTTAAACTTTACCAGTCCACCAGACTTGAAATATGCACAAGGAGAAATGAAAGAGTCACTTCTCACAGTTCAGCCAGATTTAACAGTAGTGCTACCTGGTGGGAAGAGAACCTGTCTGTTGACCTGGTGAAGAATATGAACAATTTGAATTTTCACCCTTCTGAGTTGTAAAAAAAACCACCATTCTTACTTAATCTGTGCAGAAGAGATAGACTTGTGTTAGGCAGCAGAAGATATCATGAAACCTCTGCTGAGTGCAGCAAAGAAGAGTTGGCAATGAATCTCCTGCCCCAAAAATATTCTCAAAACCCCTAAATTTTTGAAATCATTAATTCAAAGGTAGATTATTGGCAGATCAATTGAAATTCAACCAGGCAAGCAGCATTGTAAATGCCTGGGTATAGTTTCCCCTATGAATGGCTCAAGGAAGGATCATGGAATAGCTAGGGTGCAGAATGAACCATTCCTTAAAATTTGAATAGGTTTGGAAAAAAAAAAACCTTAAAGCCCACAAGCATAAGTGATTAAGGCACCAGGCTACAAATTAGGAGATTGTAAGTTCTAGTCCCTGCTTTCTAAAGTTAAGAATCACCTCCTTTTCACCCTTTCCTCTTTCCAAAATTTCACTGGATCTAGAATATCCTGTGTTGTATAAACAGAGGCATAGAATCAAGATCATGTGAAGTATTAGTGCCCTAGTAAGACCACACACCTGGAATGCTGCAACCAGTTTTGATCACCACATTACAAAAAAGATGATGAGACTTTGGAAACAGTGCAGAGAAGAGCAACTAAGATGACCAAAGGCCTGGAGACTAAAACATATGAAGAATGGTTGCAGAATTTGGGTTTGACTAGTCTACAGAAAAGAAGGACTAGGGGGGACATGATAGAAGTATTCCAGTATTTGAGAGGCTGCCACAAAGAAGAGTGGGTTAAATTATTCTCCAAAGTACCAGAGGGCAGGACAAGAAACAATATTTGGAAACTAATCAAGGAAAGAAGCAACCTAGAATTAAGGAGAAACTTCCTAACAGTGAGGGCAATTAACCAGTGGAACAACTTGACTTCAGAAGTTGTAGGTGCTTCATCACTGGAGATTTTTAAGAAGAGACTGGACAGCGAGTTGTCTGAATTGGTATAGGATCTCATGCCAGAGCAGTGGGCTGAACTAGAAGACCTCCAAGACCCCTTCCAGCTCTGTTCTAATTCTAATTCTAATTCTAATTCCAATTCCAATTCCTATGCCATGCCAAGCCAAGCCATGCCATGCCAGTCTCGTTCCTATTCCTATTCCACATGTTAGGAAGAATTTATCTCTAGTAAAGTAGCTGAGAGTTTGCACAATATATTTTTCTATCCAACCTTTTTTGCCAGAAAAGGTTAAGAGGAATTACACATGATAGCAAACTGACTGACCTTCTCTGACATCTGAGTCCAAAAGTTTTGACTGTACATGTAATTCTTGTATAGAATGTCATAGGGACCCAGGAACCAGAGAGTGGGGTCATCAAATCTTTTCCCAGTGCTTGACATAAATACCTACCTACCTATAAACTTGGATTTTATTTTCAACCTCTGATGCAGGTAGTTCTGACCTTATAACCTCAATTGAGCCCAAAATTTAGGTTGTTAAGTGAGAAATTTGTTAAGTGAGTTTTGCCTCATTTTATGTTTTTTTTGCCACATTTCTTGAATGAATCACTGCAGTTGTTCAGTTAGTCAGATGGTTGTTAAGTGAATCTGGCTTCCCCATTGACTTTACTTGTCAGAAGGTCACCAAAGAGAATCACGTGACTCTGGGACACTGCAACTGTCATAAATGTAAGTCAGTTGTCAAGCATCCAAATGTAAATCATATGACTATGGGGATGCCACAATGTCATAAGTGTGAAAAATGGTTCACTTTTTCAATACCTTGTAACTTCAAACGGTCACTAAATGAACTGCTATAAGTCGAGGACTACCTGTACAGAATTTGGGACACTCCTCCCCACAACTAAAAGAACATGCATAGGGTGTATTCCCCATACACATTTTGCATGCTAGATAGGATGTATTACTCTAAGTAGTAGGGCACCAATGTGCACGAATAAAACTGGAAAAATGCAGTAATAAGTAATAAGCCATGTGATTTATTAAGAAATGCTTCCAAAGATAAAGATTCTGTTTCGTCCCCACCTCCAGTGAACCCCGCCAACTAAATATTACAATCAATGCTTAGAAACATTGCCTAGCACGTTTCTTTCTGAGATTATGCGTATTTTGCTAAGGTATCACTTCTGTAACTGATTTTATACTCGTTCTTTTACAAACGTCTATAACTGTCTGGTTTGGTTCTGCAACCCAACAGGACAGACACAGACTTCAAAGGATAGTTAGGACTGCAGAAAATAACAATTACTACCAACCTGCCTTCAAAAAGAGGGCTGTGAAAATATTTACAGACCCCTCACATCCCGGACATAAACTGTTTCAACTCCTACCCTCAAAACAACGCTATAGAGCACTGCACACCAGAACAACTATGCACAAGGACAGTTTTTCCCGAACGCCATCTGCTAAACAAACAATTCCCTCAACATTGTCCAACTATTTACAAAGTCTGCATTACTATTACTATTAATCTTCTCATCACTCCTTATCACCATCCTCTCCAACGTGACTGTATGACTGTAACTTTGTTGCTTGTATCCTTACAAAGTATATTGACTGTTTCCTAGTATGATTTGATTGCTTATTGTACCCTATGACTATTATTAAGTGTTGTACCTGATGATTCTCGACTCTTGATGAATGCATCTTTTCTTTTATGTACACTGAGATCATTTGCACCAAGACAAATTCCTTATGTGTCCAATCACATTTGGCCAATAAAGAATTCTATTCTATTCTATTCTATTCTATTCTTAATCACAAACACCCTTGTCTCTCCTTTCAAACACCGCCCCCCCCCCAAAAAAAGGTCGCATAACTTTTTTGTTTTGGAAAATGGGAATTTTTTGAGTGGAAAATGGGAATTGCATATGAAAAGTGAGAAATGGGAAGGCACGAGATAATAAAAGCAAAAATGATTATGGCAACATTTCAACAGGAAGTGTAATATAGCTCGATAACTTCCTTTCACAATCCAACGCCGAAATTCTTGCTCTTATCTCCAAATATATCATACGTTAATAAAGAGCCAGTGACTAATTCCACTCAATTCCATTTATAGATTATCCTGATAAACAGGTATCTCGCTGTTTTGTTTCCCTTACATGAATATTCATGCTCAACTTTTACAACTAGATGACTCCTACTACAGTGTGAGAACTATGCGAGAAGGGTTACTATGTCAAATGAAAAAAAGCACTAGAGTTATACCAATGACCCTGCCTTTTATTTTACAAGAAACAGTGTGCAAACAACAATCAACCTGCAATAGTTTCCATTTCCCCCCATTAATTCTTGAGACATATGTAAGTTGTGTTGCAGAGAAGTTGAGTTGCTGATATTGTGCCTTGGGTCTTTGGTGCTTTCTGAGCTTGGCTGTTTTCTTGCAGATGTTTCATTACCCAAATAGATAACATCATCAATGCTAGAAGAGAATGGGGTTTGTGGAGAGGAGGAGAGGAGGAAGACTATGGGGTCCTTAGTGCTCTCTGAGCTTGGTTGTTTTCTTGCAGACGTTTCATTATCCAACTAGGTTACATCATCAGCTCTCAAGATAACAAGCCCCACTTCCTTCTAGAACTGATGAGGTTACCTAGTTGGGTAACAAAATGTCGGCAAGTAAATAACCAGGCTCAGAGAGCACCAAGGACCCCAACTCAGTTCAACCTTGAGCTACAAATATTCTCTTCTATCGGTATTCTGCTTGAACTAAAAACTTATTAATTAAAGTAGTAATGATCTTGTTTGCTTGGCTGGCTGCAGAGTGGTTTCTAATAGTCTTTGATCTTTACTCACTCTTTATTTTTCCCCTCTTTATTCTACACAAAACTACCTATTACCTTTGCATCTTCCCAGCAATCAGCGGTGGACTCCCTAAGCAAGCTCTTTGTCCTCATTTTGTCTTAATATTTAACGTCCACACACTTTTCACCTTCCGTATGTAATTCTGCAGCTTTTCTTTCAGTTAGCAACGTTAAAACGTCATTTTTCCAGTTCTGATCCCAGCTGTCATCACTTCCAGTCTTTCCATTCTCATAATGTATGTTTTGTACAAATCAGTCAGATTAAGATCACAGTTTGCACTTTTAATCCGTTCTTTTTCTTGTTCTGCTCTTATTTTCTTCCACTTTTAAGTAATTCCCTAATCTCTCCTTCTGTCTCTCTCTCTTTCTCTCTCTCTTTTTTGGAAAAAAGATATTGTAGAGAGCTGGGAGCTACACCCATATAGTTTTCTGGACAGAATTATTGAAATCAATTAATTAATCATTCAGACTGGGGTTTCTATTTGCCAAGGTGGGTTTCTGGGCCTCTCACATTATGGATCCTGTTATTTCCAGCCCCACAATTAGCACATTATCGTGCTAAATAGTTTAGTGAAAAGAAGGACTAGGGATGACATCAGAGCAGTGTCCCAATATCTCAGGGGCTGCCACAAAGAAGAGGGAGTCAAGCTATTCTCCAAAGCATCAGAAGGCAGGACAAGAAACAATGAATGGAAACTAATCAAAGACAGAAACCGTCTAGACTAAGGAGAACTTTCCTAATAGTGACAACAATTAATCAGTGGAGCAGCTTGCCTCCAGAAGTTTCTTTATGGAAAGTTATTCAAAACAACAACATAAATCAAAGGGAAAAGGGGAAAAAAAAGATAAAGTCCAGCAGGGGTTAAAAGAAATCAGATTTCAGCCAACTGGTCAACTTTTAAAGATAAAAAGAAAATTCAAAAAGTGAAGTTAAAACCCAGGCACAATTAAGAAAACAAACTGCCAAGAGGAAGATGTATGACCAGTGACCATTCCCAAAGGGAACTGGAATCTTCATGACTCCCCTTCCCAAGTTGCTCCACGGCTTGCTGAAAACCATCTTGGATCATCCCTAAGTGCTCCCATTCAAATCCAGGAAGCAGAAAAAAAAATTGACTGAAATGGTATAGCCTGCTTGATCAGGGGGTTGGAGTAGAAGACCTCCAAGATCCCGCTGTTATTCTGAGGCTCTATATTAGCTGCTGCCCTCAGTGTTGACCACAGAGATAAGCCTCAAAGCTTGGGAAATGTAGAGCAAACAATGATTGTTTAGACGAAATAGTGTCATCCTCTAAACAAACAAACGGAGAAAGTAACACCGGATCAAACATTATATTGCAATGATATTGAAGAGTTAGGCAATAAGATTTTCTAGAATGGGTGTATATAGACACTGTAGTACTCCAACCGCTGCTGTACCAAGATAATCCCTTCCTATTGGTATGTTGTCTAAGGTTTCCAGATTTTTTTCTCCCGCTGCTAGATCATTCCTCATTAACTTATGACTTCCTCAGATGTAGGAGAAGGAATGGGAGAACTTGAGGGTGGAGTGAAAAGAAGGATCAACCTAGAATTGTTATGTAGCCACAAATGAACTAAATCCAAATGTACTTGGGTGTCACTGACCCTTATCTAATTCTAACCAAGTGTCCGCCATTAGTTGAAAAAAATTTTGTGCACAGGTTTTTAGCAATAAATCAGTTGAATTGAACATTCACGGGTGGACTTGCTCTTTCATGCCAATATAAAGGGCGACACAAGATTTTGGAGGAGCGTGCATGCATGCAGAGCAAAATCACAGTTAGGACTCCTGCTTAGTCTGGATGAGCCAGCACTAGTATCCTGTGCAAGCAAAAGAACATTTTTTGATAGGGTTCTGATTTTACCCATATGTACCTCACAGTTATGGAATTTTAGGACTGGAAGGGGTCTTGGAGGTCTTCTAGCCCAACCCCGTCATCCTGGATAAAAAGTTGTCCAATCCTTTCTTGAAAACTCCAGTGATGGAGCACCCACAATTCCAGGAGACAAGCTGTTTCATCGATTAATCATTCTCACTGTCAAGAAATTCCTCCTTATTTCCAGGTTGGATCTTCCTGTGATGAATTCGTTGCTTCTTATCCTGTTTTCAGGTGCTATGGAGAATAAATTGACCCCCCTCTTCCCTACGGCAGCCCTTCATGTTCTGTATGATCCATTAACATATTCGCAAGCGCCGCGCTGTGATTGGTCAGAACGCACAGCAACCTGATTGGCTGAGCGAGCCGCACTGATTGGCCCGCCGCGAATCCCCCGCGATTGGTGGAAACTAATCACGGGAGATTCAAAGCGGTGCCATTGGCCGCGGCCGCCGCAGCCAGAGAATAAAAGCCACCGCTTTTCTTCTGTAAGCCGAGCCGATCTCGGAACTTAATAAAGAGTTGAACTAAGTCACTGGCTCCCGAGTCTCCTTTCCCGACGGACACAACACTGGCGACGAAGGTGGGATACCAGAGCTGATCCCCATCGAGCACGTGGTCCCGAGGGAACGAGATCGACGAGATGGCCAACCTCACACCGCCCGCGCCCTTCGACCAAGCTACTGAGGACTGGGAATCGTACATTGACCGGTTCCTAATGTTCCTGGAAAGTAGCAACCTCAAGGACACAAACGGGCAGAAAAAAAGGGCTGTTTTCCTGACACACTGCGGGCTCGCAGTGTTTAAGATGGCAAAAGCCCTTGCGAAACCCGAGGACGTGAAGGTGATGGACTGGGCCGACCTCGAACCATTGCTCCAAAGCCACTATGCTCCCGCCGTGCCCACCCTCATCAGATGGCACGACTTCTACCGGCGAGACCAGAAACTGGGTGAGAGCATCAGTGATTTCGTGGCAGACCTACGAAATCTAGGGGGCATGTGCGGGTTCACGGATATGGACGAGGCACTACGAGATCGCGTCGTCCTTGGGCTCAAGAATCCAGTCTTGCAAAGCCGGCTGATGGCCAAAGGAGACATCTCCCTCGCCGACGCCCTTGCCGAGGCCACCGCAGCCGAGGCGACCCGGAAATCGGCGGCTCGAATGCGGGAGACCGGACACGGGGACCGAGCCGTGACCTCCGAGGCAGAGTACAACCACCGAGACACGCCCAGAAGCAAGCCGCCGAGAGACTACCGCCACACACCATGGCGACCTCTACTCCACCTCCAACACCACGGACGAGGAGGAGGACATCCATCGCCTCCAAACAGAACGAGACCGGCGCGACCGGCGGAGTCGTAAGTCGGGACCCCAATGTGCCGGATGCGGGGGCGACCACCCTCGATCGGAGTGCCAGTTTTTCGACGCGATCTGCCGGCACTGCAATAAAAGAGGCCACATCGCCCAAGTCTGCTGACTCAAGAAGACCTACAGCCCCCGACGACGAGACAACAGCGACCGGAGACAAGACGGCACCCCCCCCTGGGCCCAGGGACCACCAAGCCGAGGGTCGTTGGAACCGGGATGGGACGGGCCCGGACGGGACGGTGAAAACCGGCAGAGAGAGGAGACTCACCAGACGGTCGTCATCGGCCATTCATCAAGCACAGACGCCCGAAAGGTATACGTGGAAGTGGACATCGAGGGCAAGCCATGCAAAATGGAGGTGGACTTCGGGTCCTACCTCTCCATGGTTGCATGGCGGGAAATCAAGCGCCTGGTGCCTGCAATCTACAAGAGGGGGCTGGAAAGCCAGAAGTTAATCCTTAAAGACTACCAAGGGAACCGCATCCCTGTAGTCGGAACAGGACTCTTCGAAGTAACCTTCAAAGGGCGTACAGCAAGGCTTCCCTTGACGGTCGTGGATAGAGACAGACCCAGCCTTTTGGGACTACAGTGGTTCGTGCCGTTCAGGATTGAAGTAACCGGCATCGACCACATCGCAGAGGCAGATTGGGAAGAGCAACTCGCAAGGGACTTCCAGGAAGTGTTTGACGGCACCCTAGGCAAGTACCGAGGGCCCCCTATTTCCTTCAGTCTAGACCCCAGCGTTCCCCCGATACGTTTAAAACCACGGCGGGTACCTTTCGCACTCCGGCCTAAGATCGATGAGCAGATAGACAAGCTCATCAAACAGGGGGTCCTAGAGCCAACTGATCACGGCCGGTGGGAGACCCCCATAGTCACCCCAGTCAAGCCCGATGGGTCAGTGAGAATCTGTGGGGACTATAAGGCCACCCTAAATTGCGCCTTACAACAAAGCGCCTACCCTGTCCCAGTAGTGCAGCACCTCCTACACTCACTGGGGGGAGGCAAGGCCTTTGCGAAGCTCGACCTGGCACAAGCTTACCAACAGTTACCGGTCGACGCAGAAACCGCCGAGGCGCAGACCATAGTAACCCACCGGGGGGCTTTTCGCTGTAAAAGACTCCAGTCTGGAGTCAGCGTAGCCCCAGGAATTTTCCAGAGCCTCATGGAAAGATTCCTACAAGGAATTAAGGGGGTGGTGCCCTACTTCGATGACGTACTGGTGTCAGCAGCCAACCAAAGAGAACTGGAGGGTCGCCTGAGGGAGGTACTAACAAAATTCAAAGAGGCCGGGCTTAAAGTCAAAAAAGAAAAATGCCAGCTGCATACAGAGAGGGTCGAGTTCCTAGGATATCTCCTAGACCGGCACAGCATTCACCCAACCGAGAAAAAAATCAGAGCCATCAAAAAAGCCCCCAGACCAAGGAACAAAACAGAACTGCACGCATTTCTTGGGCTGATTAATTTCTACAATGTTTTCCTACCCCAGAAGGCGACCACGGCGGAACCGTTGCATAGGCTGCTCGATAAAACAGCCACCTGGACCTAGGGGAAACGAGAGGAAGCTGCTTTCAACCAAACCAAGGACCTACTCACATCGAATGCCGTCCTCATCCAATACAACGAAACCCTCCCGCTGACAGTCATGTGCGACGCATCACCGTTCGGGATCGGGGCGATCCTCAGCCACACACTCCCAAACGGAAACGAAGCACCCATCGCCTTTTACTCAAGAACCTTGTCGAAGCCGGAAAGGAACTATAGCCAACTCGACAAGGAAGCCCTGGCAATCATCGCCGCCGTCAAAAGGTTCCACGAGTACCTCTATGGCAGGACATTCACCATCATCACGGACCACAAGCCGTTGTTGGGCATCCTGGCAGGGAACAAGGCCACCCCGAACATTCTATCCCCGAGAATGACAAGGTGGTCTGAGTTCCTCGCCGCCTAGTTACCGGCTGATCCACCGACCCGGCAAAACGATCACACACGCAGACGCCTTGAGCCGCACACCACTACCCGACCTGGACACCGACCCAGCACCCACAACATCCACCTTGAGCATCGAGGCCATACCCAACCTCCCCCTAACCGCGTCAGACATTGCCCACGAAACCAATAAAGACAAACGTCTGGCGCGGGTATTACAATGGGCGGAGAAGGGCTGGCCGGAAAAGGACGTCGACGAGACATTCAGGACTTTTAAAAACAAACAATTGGAACTTTCCACGCAGAAGGGTTGTATATTATGGGGGGACAGGGTGGTAATCCCAGAAACATTACAAAAAAGGTTCTTGGACTTGTTACACGAGGGGCACCCGGGAATCGTCAGGTCAAAAGCCTTGGCCAGAAGCTACGCTTGGTGGCCAGGGATGGACAAGCAAATTGAAGCCTGGGTGGCTAGCTGCAAGCAATGCCAGGAATCCAGACCATGCCCACCCGCTGCCCCAATCTGGGAGTGGGAAACCCCCAGGGGACCAGGGTCCAGGATACACATAGATTTCGCCGGACCCACAAAAGGACCCACATTCCTCATAACGGTAGACGCTTACTCCAATTGGCTGGAGGTAAGTGACATGAAAACTACCACCACCGAGGCCGTCACCCGAGAACTCAACAGACTATTCTGAACCCACGGCCTCCCAGACGTGATCGTGTCAGATAACGGACCACAGTTCACCGCCCTGGAATTCGAGAAATTCCTAGCGGAACGGGGAATACGGCACGCCCTGACAGTGCTGGCTCATCCGGCGGCGAATGGTAGGGCGGAACGAATGGTCCAATTCACGAAAAAAACAATTCAAAAAATCGAAACAGGAAACATGCAGGAAAAAAATAAATAAACTTCTTTTCATCCAGCACATAACCCCAAACACAACGACCAACAAAAGCCCCGCAGAAATCCTAATGGGAAGGAAACTAAGGTCCCCCCTGGGTAGGCTGCACCCCACATACAACCCCGAAAAACCCACCGATTCATCAAGCCGGTACCGAACATTTACACCAGGAGACGCAGTATACGCAAAAAACCTCAGAGGGGACCCCCTCTGGATACCGGCAACGATAACCCAGGCAACAGGTCCCCACTCGTACCGGGTACAAACAACTGACGGACTAGAATGGAAGCGACATATCGATCAAATAAGATCTAGAACAACCACGGGAAACACAACCGACACGCAATTGAACACAGACATACACCCAGAAGGGAAACCCCCAGCACAAACCAAGAGGGAGGGAAGGCCCCGAAACCAACCCCAGCAAAAAGAAACCAGGAATACTTACCTACCGAGATAGAAACAGACAGCCAACTCGAAGCCTCACCAGGGAGAAGCAGCCAGGCCATCTCAACCAGCCCAGAAAGGCCGGGCAGGAGCAGCAACACCAGCAACTCAACCAGCCCGGATAGACCGGGAGGGAGCTGCGACAAAAGGCCCGGCTCACCCTTCCAGGCAGTTCCATCGACGAGGCAGAGAACAACACAGAACCCGACCGAACCGGCCGAAGGCCAATCATCAACTAACCTGCGCAGGTCAAGTAGGCAAGCACGGGCCCGCCTACTTACGGGACTACGTTACGTGAGGACCCTACCAAGAGGGGAGGGTGTTCTGTACGATCCATTAACATACTCGCAAGCGCCGCGCTGTGATTGGTCAGAACGCACAGCAACCTGATTGGCTGAGCGAGCCGCACTGATTGGCTCGCCGCGAATCCCCCGCGATTGGTGGAAACTAATCGTGGAAGATTCAAAGCGGTGCCATTGGCCGCGGCTGCCGCAGCCAGAGAATAAAAGCCGCCGCTTTTCTTCTGTAAGCCGAGCCGATCTCGGAACTTAATAAAGAGTTGAACTAAGTCACTGGCTCCCGAGTCTCCTTTCCCGACGGACACAACACTTCAAGTATTGGAAGATGCTATCACATCTCCCTTGAGCCTTCTCTTCATTAGGTTAAATATACCGAGTTCCCTTGGCCATTCATCATGCGGTTTAGCCTCCAGCCCACTGATATTCTTTGTGGGTCTTCTCTGAACTCTTTCTAGGGCCTCCACACATTTTTCTTGTATTTTGTATTGCATTGACCAAAAGTGGAGGCAGTATTCCAAATGTGGCTATATGGTGTAATATGAGTGGTATTATCACTCTCTGATATAATAGTTGCACATCCTTAACTGAACTAGCATCCACTTTGCTCCAGAAAGCAGAAAGCAAAATCCAGAGTGCAGCCTGATGGCTTAGGCACAAAATTGGATCTCTAACAACACTCACTCTCTAAAGAACATAACTTGTCCAAGCAAAGCCTATTAGAGCAGTTCTAATAGGGCTACACCTTTAAGCCTCATTACGAGATCTCAGTCAGATTTTGTTTCTGCTGTGCCTGGACAGGCTGACAGCAATGTTGGATTTTCGACGGTAAGTATGAATTCAAACTAAATGTGGAACAAGAAACGAGAATGTTTGCTTCAAAAACCCAGGAAGCAACCAACGCCAAGTGAACTCATCCTTCCCATTAAAATATATGGCTTAAAATCTGATTTATGATTTGCTGCCAGAGAAAAGTTATACAGCAGGAAATGGCAGTGTAGAAGTTGGCTTAAGGCAGACAGATGAAATTGCTCTTAAGGCTGGTGAGCTGGGATTTTAGTTTGCAGAGAAACTCCGAAAAAACTCAGATGAATGAACAGGTCCAGTTAAGTGGAGTTTGTGCTGAGTCAAGCATGCCATTCAAGAAAACAATCTCAGAAAACAAAATCAGGAGGCATTATTTATCTTAGCGAATAACCATGGAATTGTATCATGGCATAAGAAAGCACTGAACAAGGGAACACAACCTGATCACTTGCAATCACTACGTTTAGAGAATAACAGAGTTGGAAGGGACACCTTGGAGGTCTTCTAGTCCAGCCCTGGTCTGTGGACCGGCACCGAGCATTGGCATGCCAGAAACCGGGATGCTCAAAGAAGCAAAGCCCCATTTCAGGGATGCACAAGCCACACTGCCTCCGGTCCATGGAAAAACCTCTGTCCATGGAACTGGTTCCTGGTACCCAAAAGGAATTTAAAAAATGTGTCAATATACGTAGCACCTTGTTTCCCAATCAGTATTCTTTCAACTTCATCGGAAGTGTCCCAGCGCTGTTTCAACCATATTGGTCCTGGGGAACTTTTTCAGATTTGGAACATTTCTGGAATAGATGAGGCTTTTTAAAAAATAACTTTATTTTTATTACAAATATATTTTCTTCCATTTGACGACATGTCATCCAGATACAAATATCTTGTGCAATACAGTTAGTGTTTACAGTCATATTCATAGTATTATTCTCTAATCTTATCTTATTGTACTTAACATCACTATCTCTTTATCTTTCTTCTTAGCTTAATTATTTCTATTAAAAATATCTATTATCCTTAACTAGTCCATTAATTATATCTAGCTTTCATATTTCTTCTCTAACCATTGATAAAATAATTCCCATACCTTATAATATTCAGTTTCCTCTCTTTCTTTAATTGCAGGTGTTAATCTATTCATTTCTGCACATTCTAGTATTTTCCTAATCACATTTTCTTCAGTAGGAGTCTGTTCCCTTTTCCAATTTTGAGCAAATACAATTCTCACTGCAGTTATCACACAAATAATCAAGTATACATTTTCTTTACTGTAAGTTTCAGGTAAGATCCCCAACAGGAATATTTCAGGTTTTAAATCAATACGCTATTGTATCGTGGAATAGATGAGGTTAAGCCTCAGATGACGGTGTTTTCTCCAAGAAATTCTAATTACCAGATTTAGTGAATAAGCCATGTTCAATATCGACTCAAATGGCAGGAAATAAGCAGTGGTTAGTTTCAGAGTTTCTGCTCAGGAGGGTCTTAGAGAGAAAACTATTTCATAGAACTTAGAATAACAGAGTTGGAAGGGACCTTGGAGGTCTTCTAGTTCAACCCCCCTGTTAGAGCAGGAGACCCTGTATTATTTCAGACAAATGGCTGTCCAATCTCTTCTTAAAAGCCTCCAATGATAAAGCACCCACAACTTCTGGAGGCAAGTTGTTCCACTGATTAATTGTTGACTGTCAGGAAATTTCTTCTTAGTTCTAGGCTACTTCTTTCCTTGATTAGTTTCCATCCGTTGCTTCTTGTCCTGCTTTTAGATGCTTTGGAAAATAGATTGACCCCCTCTTCTTTGTGGAAGCCCCTCAAATATTTGAACACTGCTATCATTTCTCCCCTAGCTCCTCTTTTATATTACCCAATTCCTGCAACCATTCTTCCTATGTTTTAGTTTCCACCTGTTGCTTCTTGTCCTGTTTTCAGGTGCTTTGGAGAATAAGTTGACCCTTCTTCTTTGTGGTAGCCCCTTAGATATTGGAACACTGCTATCATGTCATCCCAATCATGACCCCTTATAAACAAACCTGTCAGATTAGACTCTATAGGGGCCCCACAGTATGACTTTGCAACTTTGCCTTCTTCCCAGATATTGGAAATGCCATTTTGAAGTAATGGTATTATGGAATAATGTGAAACCCTATTATGGCGTTCACTCATTTTTCTTCAAATGCTCTCAGCAAAATATTTATGCAACCTTGAGCCGGTGAGGATCTGTGGTCAGAGTTAGCCTGCAGTCTTGTGTTCTAATTACTGGGAAGGAAGGAAGGAAGGAAGGAAGGAAGGAAGGAAGGAAGGAAGGAAGGAAGGAAGGAAAAAGGAAGAAAAGAGAGAAAAGGAAGGAAGGGCAATAACAATAGCACTTAGACTTATATACCACTTCACAGTGCTTTATAGCCCTCACTAAGCGGTTTACAGAGTCAGCCTCTTGCCCACAACAATTTTGTCATTCTAACCATCTGAGAAAAGTCATAGCTTCCCCAAACCCAACCCTAACTTATAATTAAGAATAGTAATTGGTGGACATTATTATTAGAGAATTCTTTCTTGCTGATCAGTGACATTCTTTGTAAGGGACCCAGCTGTGCTTTTATTTGCCATTAAAACTGTAAAGGCAGTATGATTAGCTGGCTTCATGTAAGAGCTGTGGTGGCACAGTGGTTAGAGTGCAGTACTGCAGTCTACTTCTGATGACTGCCGGCTGCCTGCAATTTGGCAGTTCGAATCTCACCAGGCTCAAAGTTGACTCAGCCTTCCATCCTTCCAAGTTGGGTCAAATGAGGACCCAAAATTGTTGTGGGCAAGAGGCTGACTCTGTAAACCACTTAGTGGTTTAGCACTGTGAAGCGCTATTGTTATTGCCCTTCCTTCCTTTTCTCTCCTTCCTTCCTTTTCCCTTCCTTCCCCTCCCTCCCTCCCTTCCTTCCCAGTAATTAGAATGCAAGACTGCAGGCTAACTCTGACCACAGCCAGCAGTTCGATCCTCACCGGCTCAAGGTTGAGTCAGCCTTCCATCCTTCCGAGGTGGGTAAAATGAGGACCCAGATTGTTGGGGGCAACAGGCTGACTCTGTCAACTGCTTAGAGAGGATTGTAAAGCACTACGAAGTGGTATATAAGTCTAAATGCTATTGCTAATATATATCCCACAAACAGTAAGGAAGAAAAGGACTTTAGTGCAGCATCTTTCAGACAATTCACATAGTGGTAGGTGGACAAGCTTTTGAATACTTTGGCCACTTAATGAGATCAAAGGACTCTTTAGAGAAGAGCCTGATGTTGGGAAAGTTGGAAGGCAGAAGGAGGAGATGGTAGAGAAGGAGATGGTTAGATAGTGTCATTTACCCAACGAACATGAATTTGGACAAATTCTAGGAGATGGGGAGGATAGGGGACCTTGGTATATGTGGTCCATAAAGAGTCAGACATAACCTAGTGGCTGAACAACAGACAAGCTTTTAATGAGATCGGATCAGAGCCAGTCTAGATATGCATCATAGTTGCACTAATTAAAATAGCAGCTGCATTTCACATCCAATTCCTAGTACATGTTTAAGAGCTGGGAACATGTTGGATTCCACCTTCCATTTACCCAGAGCCATTCTGGTATTAGTAATCAGGTTCATCCTGTATGATTCAAAGGAGATGATTGTCTCAGACCTCCTTAATGAGTTAAATATAGACCAGACGATGTGTGCTGTGTGCGTTCCTCACGAGAATCAAAGAGCTGGGACCGAGCCAGAAGGCAGATACACATTTGGAGCGATAAAGCACATGTTTCGCTGAGGTTCCAAGAAGGTTTGCCCGACATCCCTATTTGCTTTATGTTGTAGGTGATGTGAACCTGTCAGCAATCACTTTCTCTCAGAGCGCTCCTTTGTAACCGAAAAATTAACAGTCTATTTGTCAACAGGAACATTTCCCCTTGCAATTAGGAAGTATGAAACAAGAATAGCTCTCTTGCAGTTGAGCTGAGTTGATAATTCCTCAAAAGATGTTGCTAGGCATAACATATCCCTTTAAGGAATGCCATCAACCTGTTAACAAGAAGCATTCAATTTAAGCAGGCATGGTTATGCAAATTGGCTTTGTTTCATGATAGCTAATATGTGGATACCCAGTGAATAATGTCAATACAAGTACACAGGTTCTATAAATGCAGAAATTTCTAACAAACCCAAACTATTTCCTTTCCCCCTTTTGTTCTACTTATAAAACCAAAAATCCTGTTATAACAGAATAACAGAGTTGGAAGGGACCTTGAAGGCCTTCTAATCCAATCCCCTGCTCAGGCAGGAGACTCTATACCATATCAGACAAATGGTTGTCCAATCTCTTCTTTAAAACCAACAGTGTGGGAGCATTCCCAACTTCTGGAGGCAAGTCATTCCACTGATTAATTGTTCTAACTGTTAGGAAGTTTCTCCTTAGTTCTAGGCTGGCTTCTTTCCTTGATTGGCTTATATCCGTTGCATCTTGTCCTGCCTTCAGGTGCTTTGGAGAAAAGATTGACAAACCCCCCCATTTTTTGTGGCAGCCTCTTAGATATTATAGATCCTGATTTTAGAAGCACTTGAATCTAGATAGACTGTGTCCAGCTTGCTATGGTTCTCATTTTCAAACCTTTCAACCTAATTTGAAACTGGCCTTTAATGATCTTTTCTTTTCTTTTTTTAAACAAATTTTATTAATTTCAAAGACAAACAAATCATCATCAACCATTATATACTTGAACCTTTTTCCATTATAAATTTTACAAGTCAGATAAAACCTTATTTTATACAATATAATTCTATTTTAAACCATTTCCATATGAGCATACAAATACCTCTTATCCAATTTCTCTTTACTTCTCTTTACTCTTATTCAATTTCACTATTATTATTTCATCTATTTCTTTCTGACTTGGTTACCATTATTCTCATTCTATATTTCTACAAGGTTTTATTAATTCTCCCCAAAACATAAACACACAACACACAAACATATAAAAAATCTTTTAGGAAAGTAACTTGGCTCCAGGTACCTCTCTCTACATGGACTTCAATTATATTCATGCTCATCTTACATGTCATTACCTATTTTATTTACCATTCTATATCTTCTATATAAACTTCTCCACACATTTCACTCTTCTTAATTCTATCTTATTTAATCCATCTTAATTTAAATCATTGTATTTGTATCTTTTGCCCATTCTTTATTATCCCTCTATCTCATTCCTTATAATAATAATAAAAAAATTTCTCCTGAAATCACTAATCAGAGTATGATGCCTTTCTATCCTCCCCCTAAATTAATTAGATTAACATTTAAAACAACACCTAATACCCAATCTGATTCTGCTTGGTACATTCTATCTACTAATTTTTTTTAATAATAATAAAAACAAAATAATAAATCCAAAATGATTAAATACATAGTTAAATAATAAATCTAAATATTAAATCTTATAATAGTTTTATAATAACATCAATACCATAGTCATATTAAACTCTTTAATTAAAACTCAATATTCTAAACATTCCTTTTAATATTTTATTAAATTTTAAAATCAATCATTATTAAACATTTCAACATTTTAATCTCTTATTAACTCTTAAACCATTCTAATTTTCTATTTCTAATACAAATGCTACAATACCATCTTATGTACCTTGCAAAATCTTTTTTAAAGAAATTGTACTTTACCCTTTGTCCCTAAAAAAGATTCCTCTTTTCCCATCTGATTTCAAAACTTTGTGGCTTTTCTCCGCCTTTTCCCTTTCTTTCTTCCCCCACCAGACCTTCCTACCCCCCCTTCTTCTAGCCTCTGCCTTGCTGGCCTCCCTTCTTTGTTGTGTTCCCTTTTTCTTTTGTTTACTATCATTATATTTATTTTGCACCTTATTTTTCTCTTTCTTGAATGTTTTTTTAAATCTTAAGTCCTTCATTTTCCTTCCTTCCTTCTTTCTTAGTTAAATTTTGAAATTCATTAAAGATGGCTTCTTCGTCTTCTTCTTGTTGTTCTTCTGCCTCCATCTGTTGTATTGTTTGTTGATAGTTAACCAGCGCCATTTCTAAAAAAAGGAAGGCTTCTTTCATACCATCTTTACCGTCTGCTTTTGTTTGCTCATATTCTTCCCTCAGTTCCTCAACAAAAAAAGCCATTATAAATCTTTTCTTTTCTCCCTCTTTCTTCTTACACCAACCAAGATATTTCAAAAAAAAAAAAAAAAAATAGAACAATCCCAAAGTCCTCAATCAATCCAAGCCAAGACAAAGTTCTCCCTTTCTCTTCCTGGGGTAGTATCAATCAAAAAAAAAAAAAAAAGAAAATCCAAATCTGTATTTCAAAGCCTTATTGGAATTATATTTCTGTCTTCAAATCCTTAAGGCATCTCCTCCAACAAAATCTTAACATTTGAATATATTTTTTGTCCTCTCCCTTCCGACTTATCACATAAAGCTAGTTTTACCTGAAAAAAACAGGTTTCTCAATGTCCACTTATTAATTCCGTCGGGAGGGAGAATAAACTTTCCTTTCAGCACCTCAAAATTGCCGCTTATTTTCTCTTGTGGAAAGAATCATTCAAAAAGCCATAATTTCCAGGAATTGTATTAAATGTATCTTAGAGTCCTGGGTCAACCAAGAAAACTTTCACTCTCAAAGGCTTTCTCCTCTTCCTCCTGCGCATTCTTACCCAGCTGCCGGCTTCTTTGTGGCGGCCATTGCGGACCGCCGCTGCACCGTCTTGGGAAAAGGGGGTTCTGCCGGCTGGGGAGGTGGTCTGCAACACCCCCAAACCCCTCTCCGGATCCCCCCTATCTTCAGCTACCCCTGCAGGGTAGCCTAGCTCCGAACCCATCCGGATCGGAGCACCAAAAACGGCTAGCGCAGCAGGGATCGCGCAGAGTCGCAAATCCCTGCCGCTCGTGAAGCCGACAAACCGGAAGTTTTTCTTTAATGATCTTTTCTGATGCTGGTCTGGAAACAGAAACAAACGTGAGCCAGCTAATCCTTTAACCATGAGTGTTCATAAGTGAGGACCGGAGACATGTGGCACCATATGTGAGATGATGTTTGCATGAACCACATGACATCATTTTGATGTCACGGTAGTTTCCACTGGACACATTCTTCCAATAGGAAATTGCACTATCTCTCATTCCATTATAGGCCCACAGCTGAGCTGCTGTGAAATTTCAAGTAACAATAACTCCTTTTTATGCATTCATAAACACCAACTAGCAGTCAGGAATATGACGAAAACTCCTTAATTTCCCAACATGTCAACAGACTTAACCATAGTTTTAACTGGTAAACTGTGACCATCCTAGACCAAGCCAAGTCCAAAAACACTAGAGAATTGCTGGAAGCCTGACAATGAATGGGGATTTTACAGAATCCTTCCCCTGCCATGCCCACTAAGCCACGCCCACAGAACCGATAGTAAAAAAATTTGAATCCCAACACTGGTTGTGGTAGTAACTCGAGGTCTACTTATGTCTATTTGTGTGAACAAGGTAAACAGAATCTTTCCAATTGAACAGTATAATTGCCTTGAACTAAAATTTGGAATTTAGTAAAATTAAAATCACAATAAACTCTTATTTGCTAGGTCTCACTACATTTTAGTACCAAGTTTATCCAAAACCGAGTTGTTTGCAGAGCAAGAACAAATAAAGAGAAAGATTTGCTAACATTCAGCAGTGATGTTTTATTGTCTTGTACTGTATGCATAGTTCTCTGAGGTTAGATTTGAGGCCATGGGTAACTCTAAATTGGCATTGCTTTCTTTCTGGATGATGGGGAGTGAATGTCATGTTTGCAGGTTGTTAAGGAAACAGAGCACGACAGAGATCACTTGGAATTCTCTGCTTAATACTGTTTTGCCAAAACTGAAAGGAGTCTAGGTTTTAAAAATAAACAGGACGAAGCTAACGATCTCTGCCAAACATTTGGGGGGCAGGAAAGAATGGAATCTAATTTTGGTAGACGAACCTGCATTTCTCTTCCAAGCCACAATTCATGCATGCACAAGATGTGGGGAGAAGATGCGCATTTGCATTTAAAAACCTCTGCAGCATTTGGGCTGATGCAGAGCATCCACAATTATCAAAAAAGTCAGTGACAAGCCACAAAGGTACAGTTGGAACACTGTATATGGGTTGCAGATAAAGAAATGGGCATAGTTTTGATCGTACCATAGTGGTGGCCTTGTTGACTTATTTTTTTTTGAACATATGGGTCAAGAATGAATGACCAGGTCCAATTAATCTGGACTGAATGACCAGGTCCAATTATTGCTAAAAGATCTATGCAGAGGAATCTTCTCAATAAGGGCCAGCACTTGTTTGGAGTTAGGGGTCAAAGGAATTCAAGGAAGGTTGGACTTAGTCCACTTGTGGCTATGGAAGGATTCTAGGTTGATCCCTCTTTTAACTCTGCCCCCAGGGTTTGTCATTCTTTCTTCTACATCATGCCATGGTTATCACCAAACTTTATAGTAAAAAAAGAGAGAGGAACCTGAGCCAAGTATGTGTTTTGAGAGTTCCTCATAGTTCTACTCATCATTTTGTTTCAGAAAGACTAATGAAGACCTGAGGGATGGCGCTTAGAGTTGTTCTTTTTCATTTGTGACCCAGGACAATGCATGAAATTCAAAGTTGTTTATCTGCATGTCGGATGCTGAAAAGATGCTGAGACTTTAGAAAAAGTGCAGAGCAGAGCAACTAGGATCATTAAAGACCTGGAGACTAAAACATATGAAGGAACTAGGTATGGTTAGTCTAGAGAAAAGGAGGATTAGAGGAGACATGATAGCTGTACTATATTAGCATACTCCAAACCCTCGCACCTGATTGGTCCGGACGGACAGCGACCTGATTGGTCGAAACCCGGCCGTGATTGGAGCACTAGGGATCTGCCGCGATTGGCTGTGCCGATCGCGGAGATTCAAAGCGCTGCCATTGGCCGCCCAGCCGCCAGCCAGCCCTATATGAAGGCTGCAGCGGCTTGTGTTTCTTCAGACTGTTCTTAACCTGAATAAAGAGCTGAACTCACTAGAATGGTCTCGCGTCTCCTTCGAACCGATCCACCCCAGATCTAACACTGGCGACGAAGGTGGGATCGTGAGACAAGGAGACCAACCGGCACGTGGCGAAGCGGCACGCAGCAGCAGGCAGCATGGCGGCCTCATTCGCCACCCGCACCCTTCAACCCTGCTACTGAGGACTGGGAATCCTATACCGATAGGTTCCAGATGTTCCTCGAGAGTAGCAATCTCAAGGATGCCAACGGCCACAAGAAACGAGCTGTGTTTCTTACACACTGCGGGCCCGCAGTGTTCAAAATGGCCAAAGCCTTGGCCAAACCAGAAGACATCAAGACCATGGAATGGGGCAACCTCGAGCCCCTACTGAGAAACCACTATGCCCCGTCGTGCCCATCCTCATCCGGCGGCACGATTTCTACAGGCGGGATCAACGCAGGGGCTCGGGCGACTTCATGGCGGCCCTACGAGACTTGGGCGGCCTGTGCGGTTCGCCGATCTGGACGAGGCACTGCGAGACCGCATCGTCCTCGGGCTCCGAGACCCCGTCCTCCAGAGCCGCATCATGGCAAAGGGCAACATTTCCCTCGCCGATGCCCTCACGAGGCCGCGGCGGCGGAAGCAGCCAAGAAATCAGCGGCTCGGATGCGGCAATCGAGCATCACACTGCGATCAACGGCCGGCGAGACGACCTCGACCCCGATCAGCGACCCGACACCGACAAGCGAGACACAACCACGCACCACGGCGACGTCGATTCCTTCTCGGAGACCGAGGACGAGGAGATCCACCGCCTGCAAGCAGCACGGGGGCGATGGGAATCACGAGGTCGTAAATCGAGGTTCCAGTGCGCCGGCTGCGGAGGCGATCACCCCACTCGGACTGCCGTTTCCTCGATGCCATTTGCCGGCAGTGTGAGAAGCGGGGCATATCGCCAAGGTGTGCCGGAATAAGAGACACTACAGCCCACGACGACGAGATGGCAGCCCCGACGGCGGGAAAACACCCCCACCAGACACCGAGAGCACCAACCGGAGAGCCGCTGGACCCAAGAAGGTCGGAATAGGCGACTCCACGAGGCAAGACAGAGGAGGAAACACACCAGACCGTCGTCATCGGCCATTCCTCCACAAACGACAACCGGAAGGTATACGTGACGGTGGGAATTGAAGACCAGCCATGCGACATGGAGGTGGACTCCGGTCCTTCCTCTCAATGGTCTCATGGTGCACCATCAAGCGCCTAGTCCCTACCATCCACCGCCACGAACTAGAAGACTAAACACTGACCCTCAAGGACTACCAAGGGAACCGCATCCCTGTAGTCGGCAGAGGCCATTTTAAAGTCACCTTCAAGGGCCATACCAAGTGCTACCTCTGACAATCGTCGACCGAGACAGACCGAGCCTATTGGGACTGCAGTGGTTCGCACCCTGGGCATCAAGTAACCGGCATCCACCACATCGGGAGGCGGACTAGGAATCGGCGCTCGTGAGGGACTTCCGGAAAGTTTTCGACGACAGCCTAGGCAAGTACCGGGGTCCCCTATTTCATTCAATATAGACCCGAGCATCGCCCCATCCGCCTTAAGCCCAGGCGAGTGCCATTTGCACTCAAGCCAAAGATCGATGAGCAGCTAGATAAGCTCATCGCGCAAGGGTGCTGGAACCAACCGATCACACCAGGTGGGAGACCCCATAGTCACTCCCATCAAGCCGGATGGGTCCGTGAGAATCTGTGGGGATAAGGCCACCTAAACCACGCGCTCCAACAAAGCGCATACCCGTCCCAGTAGTGCAGCACCTTCTGCACTCACTGGGGAGGCCGACTTGCGAAACTCGACCTGGCACAAGCCTACCAGCAATTGCCGGTCGACGCCAAAACCGCCGAAGCCCAGACCATCGTAACACACCGGGGCTTTCCGCTGCAACCGGTTCCAATTTGGAGTCAGCGTGGCACCCGGAGTCTTCCAAAGCCTCATGGAAAGACTCCTCCAAGGCATAGAGGGGGTGCCCTATTTTGACGACGTCTTGGTGGCGCGAAAAACGAAAAACAACTGGAAGCCCGGTTGAGGGAGGTACTGAAGAAATTCAGGGACTCGGGACTCAAAGACAAAAAGGAAAATGCCAACTCCGGGCAGAGAGGGTTGAATTCCTAGGGTACCTCCTAGATAAGCAAGGGATCCACCCCACGGAAAAGAAACTAAGAGCCATAAGGGAAGCACCACGGCCCAAAAACAAAACGGAGCTACAGGCTTTCCTGGGACTGTTAAACTTTTATAATGTCTTCCTACCTCAAAAGGCAACCGTGGCGGAACCGTTGCATAGGCTGTTAGACAAAACAGCCACCTGGACCTGGGGAGCACGGGAAGAGAGTGCTTTCACCAACACAAAGAATCTGCTAACATCGGACGCGGTACTAATCCAGTACAGCGAGACCCTGCCATTAACGGTAACGTGCGACGCATCGCCGTCCGAATCGGGCGCCATTCTCAGCCACCAACTACCGGACGGGAAGGAAGCACCCATCACTTTCTCATCAAGGACACTTTCAAAACCAGAAAGAAACTACAGTCAGCTCGACAAAGAGGCCCTAGCAGTCGCCGCAGGCGTCAAGAAATTCCACGAATACCTTTACGGTAGGACTTTTACAATCATCACAGACCACAAGCCGCTGCTAGGAATTCTGGTGGAAAATAAGGCCACACCGAACATTCTATCACCAAGAATGACAAGGTGGTCCGAATTCCTAGCAGCATACAATTACCAACTCATACACCGACCGGGAAGGACATCGCCCACGCAGACGCCCTGAGCCGATCACCTCTGCCTGACCTGGAAGACGACCCGGCACCCACGACAAAGGTACTGCAAATAGAGACAATATCCAACCCACTAGTGACTGCTCCAGACATTGCCAGAGAAACAAATAAAGACAAGCGGCTGGCGCGAGTCCTGAGCTGGGTTGGAAAAGGGTGGCCGGAAGGGGACAAGGACGAACTATTCAGACCCTTCAGAAACAGACAAACTGAACTCTTTACCGAGAAGGGCTGTATACTGTGGGGGGACAAAGTGGTAATCCCGGAAACATTACAAGAAAGGGTACTGGGGATGCTGCATGAGGGACACCCAGGGATGGTTAAGATGAAAAGCCTGGCCAGAAGCTACGCATGGTGGCCGGGAATGGATAAACAAATCGAAACCTGGGTAGCCAAATGCAAACAATGCCAGGAAGCCAGGCCTACCCCTCCCGCCACCCCAATCCACGAGTGGGAACGCCAAGAGGCCCGTGGTCTAGGATTCACATAGACTTTGCGGGGCCAACCAAGGGGCACATGTACCTTATCACAGTAGACGCTTACTCCAACTGGCTGGAGGTAAGCACCATGAAGTCTACCACAACGGAGGCGGTAATAAAAAACTGAGCAAACTTTTCGCCACGCACGGCCTGCCAGACGTAATAGTGTCAGACAATGGGCCCCAGTTCACCGCGCTAGCGTTTGAACAATTTCTGGCAGGCCAAGGCATACGCAATGCATTAACCGCACCAGCAAATCCGGCGGCGAACGGACGGGCGGAACGCATGGTCCAATACATGAAGAAAGCCATACAGAAAATAGAAGCAGCCAACATACAGGACAAAATCAGTAAAATGCTCCTCATTCAGCATATCACACCCAGCGCAACCACAAATAGAAGCCCGGCAGAACTAATGATGGGCAGGAAACTACGGTCAACACTAGATAGAATGCATCCCACATATAACCCCGACAAACCCCGGGCTCCTCCAGCAAACACAGACAATTTAACATAGGGGACACAGTATACGCAAAAAACCTGTCAGGGGAACCACTCTGGATACCAGCAACGATCACCCAAATAACCAGCCCCTTATCGTATCGGCTAGAGACAAGCGATGGGAAAAACTGGAAACGGCACATTAACCAGCTAAGGTCTAGAATAACCAACAACCAGACACCCAAGCAAGAAACTAGAAGGGGGGAACGGCAAGCAATAAAGAAAGAACCAGAGGGACCCCTAGCGCAAGCCGAACACCCCCACCCAGAATAAATAGACCACAAATAAACCGCTCCTACTCACCAGTAGACGCAGGACCAACAGAACAGGAAAACCCAGAATCTTCACCGGGAAGGAGCAGTCAAGCCAGCTCAACCAGCCCGGAAAGACCCGACGGAAACGGCAGCGGCAGCTCAACCAGCCCGGTAGACCGGGAGGAAGCTACCAAGAAAGGCCCAGCTCAACCTTCCAGACGGTTCCATCCTGGGAACCGGAGCAACAGAGAAGACATCCGAACCGGTCGACGACCACACGAGAACTGAACTGCGCAGGTCTACTAGACAGGTACGAAGCCCGCCTACTTGCGCGACTACATCACGACGCACACCAGACGAAACCAAGAGGAGGGGTGTACTATATTAGCATACTCCAAACCCTCGCACCTGATTGGTCCGGACGGACAGCGACCTGATTGGTAGAAACCCCGGCTGTGATTGGAGCGCTAGGATCTGCCGCGATTGGCTGTGCCGATCACGGAGATTCAAAGCGCTGCCATTGGCCGCCCAGCCGCCAGCCAGCCCTATATGAAGGCTGCCGCGGCTTGTGTTTCTTCAGACTGTTCTTAACCTGAATAAAGAGCTGAACTCACTAGAATGGTCTCGAGTCTCCTTCGAACCGATCCACCCCAGATCTGACAATAGCAGTGTTCCAATATTTGAGGGGCTTCCACAAAGAAGAGGGGATCAACTTATTTTCCAAACAGCCAGAAGGCAAGACAAGAAACAATGATAGGAACTAATCAAGGAGAGAAGCAACCTAGAAATAAGCAGAAATTTCCTGACAGTTAGAAGAATTAACCAGAAATTGTGGATCATCCATCATTGGAGATTTTAAAGAAGAGACTGGACAGCCATTTGTCCAGAATGATATAGGGCATCTTGCTTAAGCAGGGGGTTGGTCTAGATTTTAGAAGATCTCCAAGGTTCCTTCCAACTCTATGCTGACTGAACTGCAGTTCATCATTTTCATAGTATAGTTCAAATTATAGGTCAGAAGTATTTCTAGAACATTTTTATCAGCATCCTGCCAATTAAAAATATTGCATCTCTCTCTCTCTCTCTCTCTCTCCATCTCCCTCCCTCTTTCACTCCTTTCTCTTTTTCATCTTACAGTTGCCTCAAAAATTAAGTTAATCCTTGTAGCAATGAGGATTCTAGGTTATAGCCTAAGTTTTCCATTTCTTCCACTGAGATCCTTCTGCTATCTCTTTTTCTTCTCTGATTCCCCTGTATTTCTTAAAATCTGCTTTATTATAAATCCAAGAAATACATTAAACTGCATCTTTAATTTCCTTTAAAAACAAAAACTTCAGCCTTATGTAGTCTTCCATAATATTCCTGCTACTGCTATTTCTCACCCCCTTTATGCATTAAAAATTTCTGGGACTACATCTAAAATGTCCGCTGATGGGAAATAGAGGCAGACATCCCTTCCTGTTGCTCCTGCAATGTTCTTAAGAGGACCAGACCGATTACCTAAGAGATATCAACAGACCTGCCTTTTAGAAATCTCTCTAGTCCTCTTTTCAAGGTAAACTAGTAGCCAACTTCACATCTTGAAGCAGAATATTTTACAGATTGAATATATGCTGTATGAAAAAACATTTCTCCTTATGTGATTTAAGTTGCCAACTGGTCCATTTCATGGGATGGTCTCTACTTCTAGTTTTCTGGGAGAGGAAGAAGTTTTCTGGGAGCTTGCCCTTAACTTTACTTTCTTCACCAGACATAATTGGATAAGCTTTTATCAAATCTCCTCTTAAGTATCTTATCTGTAGCTGAACAGCTCCAAGTGGTACAGCCTGCAGAAGAGATAACATATAATCTTGAAGAATACAAGATCTGTTATCAGAAAGTAAGTGATAACTTAGTACGAGGAAAGAAAAAGGCATGAGAAAGAGACTTAAAATAATCATCTTGATTCTTTTAAGAAAAAGATCAGAAAGGCTTTCCACTGATAGTCCTCAACTTACAGCAGTCCATTTAGTGTCCGTTTGAAGTTACAACGGCACTGAAAAAAGGGATTTGTGTGACCATTTTTCACACTTAGGCCAGATTCACTTAACCACTGTGTCGCTAATTTATTTCATTGCAATTCTAGCAAAGCTCTCAGAATATTTACCTATTAATTTATAGTTTCACACCGGCCTGATTTCTACTGCCCTAATATAGTTAAGTCCTCAACTTACAATAGTTCATTTAGTGACCAAAGTTACAACCTGAACTTATGACCATTTTGCTCCCTGACAACTATTGCAGCCTCCCCACAGCCACGTGATGAAAATTCAGATGCTTGGCAACTGACTCATATTTATGACGGTTGCATTGTTCCCGGGATCATGCGATCACTTTTTGAAACCTTCCAACAAGCAAAGTCAGATCTAATTCACTTAACAACCATTTGTTAGCTTAAACCACTACAAAGATTCATCTAACTACAAGAAAGGTTGTAAAATGGGGCGAAACTCACTTAACTAATGTCTCTCTTAGCAATGGAAATTTTGGGCTCCATTGGGGTCGTAAGTTGAGATCTACCTGTACAGCTTCCTTCTTTTTTCTCTCTCTTCCCTTCCTTCTTTGGATAAAGATGCTTCATCCCGAACAAAGGGTTAACTCCAGAAGAACCTCAATGGGTATGGATTTGACTTTGAAATAGATACTGGAGGTGTCATGCCCTTGTTGGAGTCTGATTCTGAGAGGGAGATTGAGCAGCTGACAAGGAGTGGGAGTGTGGATCCGGTGGCTGTGGAAGAAATGGGGGAGGAACACTGTGCGGCTGGGCATTCAAAGGAAGATCCAGGGCCACCTCCTCTTCATCCTAGGGCACGCAGGGAGGAATGGAGAAGGGAGCAACATGGCTTACTGGAGAGAAAAGGGCCCTGATCCCTTTCATTAGTTGCAGCTGGGAGAACAGGATATACGAAGGGCGTTTGCATACAGCACCTTGCTGGAAGCAAAGCGTGTATTATCTTTGTCGAAGCTTATCTGGGTTTTGGCATCCTCCCAACTGTGGGTGCTGCATTATCCTTTGAAAGTCTGCAATTTATCATCCTGGTCTGCTGTGTGGTTTGTGCTTTTTAAAAAAAATTTCTAATTATCTTTACTTTGGGTTCGGACTGCATTTCTGCCCTTCGTAGACTGTTATTTGAAGAATTCGATATCCAGCCGAGGATAATTGGACATTGGGGCCAAATTGGAGGCATTAAGGGGAATTTATTCTACTTTTGTGACTTTGTTATTTTTGTGTCATGCAAGTCATCACAGGAGGCTATATTTTATTTTGAACGTGGGCGAGGAAAAACTAGCCTCACTTTCTTTGGAATCTACACAGGTGTGCGCTAAACAACTTCAAAGCCACCGACGGAATAGTTTGCACCTGGGAGGGGAAAAAAAAAAAAGGAAAAATCCTTCATTAAATGGTGCCCACCACAGTCTGCTGAAGATTCACAGAAGCTACTGATACCATTGCAGCCCTTCTCAGTCAGCTATTTCCACCCAAATGGAGGGTCTCAAAGATGTGAAGCACCTGTGAAACAAATCTGCCCCCTCTCCAGGGCTTTCCCCTGTTAAATGTTATCTTGCTTCTTCAGTGTTATCTGAGTCATACTCACGCATATGGGAGCCTTGTTTCAAGTGCTGCATTATACACTATTTTTGCATCCGTGAAACAGGTGTGGTAGGTGAGACACTTAACAGATATGAATAGATGGGGCACATGAATTTTAAATGGGGATATCAAGCTTCCATCTTCCCCTAAAAACAGTGTCTTTATATTATAATTTGTGTATTATATTTCAGATAAGAGAAGAAAAGCCTTTAGCTTTACTCAGTACATCGAAGTGCTTCTCAGCACAAAAGAATGAATAACATTTCAAAGCAACTGAACTAACATATTTGCCTACTACGTTAAGTCTATTTAGACAAAAAATACTACTCATGCTACTGTGTTAACTTCCACTCCATTGTCTCCATCTCTCCAAGAGAGAGAGATCACCTCGAGAATCAACCATTCATTTTTGGTTTTCTTCTGTTCAGTCGCACCTGATTCCCAGTTTTCTTGGCAAAGTTTTCTAGAAGTGGTTTGGCATTGCCTCCTTTCTGGGGCTGAGAGTGTGTGACTGGCCCAAGCTCATTCAGCTGGCTTTGTGCCTAAGGTGAGACCACAGCTCACCGTTCCCAGCCTGATGCCTGTTGTGGTTCACCGGCAGCAGGTGCGGATGGCTGAGGTCTCGGAAAGTGAGGACTCAGATGCAGGGATGGGGCCAAGTCTATCAGGGAGTGGAATGCTGCCTTTGGAGATTGGGGAGTCTGGCAGCAGTGATGAAGAGGTTCCCGAGGAGCCTGTGCCAAGTGCATGTGTGCTCAGGATTGCTCAAAGGAAAGAGCAGCTGCAGCAGCAAAGGCGACTTGGGAATAAGGCTGCAAGGTAATGGCCCCTCCCTTAAAAGCCAGCTGAGAAACAGGAGTTCTTTGCAGGAAGCAAAGAAGTTTTTGCACTCAAAAATACTTCTTGGCAACTTTATCTAGTGTTCTTGGCAGCCTTGCACAACCTTGGCAAGGCTCGTTCTTACAATTAGTTTGAAACAGCCTTTTAACCGGGAAGGAATGGAATTCGTAAAGAATCATTAAAAGGGTTTGCTGTTACCTCCGTTTCGTGTTTGTTTCCTTGGAACAAGGTTTGGGTCAGAACAATGCCTTAACCATCATATCAAACTGACTCTCCTTCCTTACTGGTCTTCTCATCACAACAACACGGAATGACACATGAAAAACATTAATCGTACAACAGTTATGCATTTATAAGAATGGCTAAATTGAAGTTTTGGAGAACAACACTACAGTGAAAACAAATTCTACCCATCCCCGCTTCTATGAGTATGGAAATCACACTGCCATACATTACATTTTCATGGCAAGAGCAAATATTTTTACAGCTGTTCCTTGAACTACAGCTGTTCATTTAGTAACCTTTCAAAGTCACAACGACATTGAAAAAAGTGACTTATGAACATTTTTCACCCTTATGACCATTGCAGCATTCCCAGGGTCATGTGATCAAAATTGAGATGCTTGGCAACTGACTCATATTTATGACGGTTGCAGTATTTTGGGATCATGGGATCCCCTTTTGCGACCTTCTGACAAGCAAAGTCAATTCATTTAACAACTATGTCACTAACTTAATAACCGCACTGATTCACTTAACAGCTGTGACAAGAAATGTCGCAAAATGGGCAAAACTCACGGTTGAACTGTGGGGTCCTCGATGGTTTCTGAGATTTGTGGTTTTCTTGCAGACGTGTCATCACCCAACTAGGTAACATCATCAGTGCTAGAAGGGAGTAGAGTTTGATCTCCTATTATATATAGCTGGCTTGCCCTATCAGAGTTGGTGGAAGTATTCTTGGTGGCTCCTCGATTAGGCTGTTATGTACTGTTCAGTTGCCTCCGTTGGTATTTCATCGAACTGAGGTGTTGTTTACAGATTGGTTTGTTGGTCTAGTGTTAATCTTGGTGCTAATCTCTATTTATTGGGGTGTGAGCTGTGAGGATTTGTTATTTTGTTTATGCTTGGCATGAATACTTGTAATTTGGTGGCATGAATACTTGTAATTTGGTGGCATAGAACGACAATCTTGTGGAAGTGTGTTTTTTTTTTTTAATAGAGATTTTACTTCACAACCTCTCATTAACATTTTGGAGGAAAAGGCTTCCTCAACCCATACTTTATATCATTAGATGGGAATCTCAGGTAGAAGAGAATGTAAATATAGCAGGTAAAAGAATTTTGTAAATATTATTGTGTAGTGTTTGGATTATGTCCTTTGGGGAAAAAAATTAGATGGGTAAATTTTCAGATCAAAACCTAGCTCATTATGTATAAAACAAGGAAATTAAATAATATTTTTTCACTACTCCTAAGTGTCAGATTACCAACTCTTTAAAAGGAGGAGGTCTTCATATAAATTTAACAGTAATCACCATCCCCTGAAATAAAAGAATGATGAACTGGGGCGGAAAACAGATAGAAAACTGCACCATTTATGTGTTTGTGTATCTGTCAATTTTTATTTGTGTTTTCTTTGAAAAGCCATCCTGACAATCGGCCAATAAAATCAACAAGTGTTAAAAAAAAAAACATCAGCGAGTTACCATCTTTTGCAACCTCTTCACTGGGTTTCAAAACAAGACTGACATGTGAGCTGGAATCTTTATACTGGTATTTATCACCAAGATGGGAGCCTGAGTTGGATCAGCCAAGGGTTCAGAGAAAACCAGGACAACAACATCCTGCTTCATTGGCTGGCAATGATCTCAGTCTCTCTGGAGACTGGAGCCTTCTGCAGTTACAACATTAGTTGGACTCCTGCAGATAGAGGAAGCCGGGAGATCGGTTTCATTGGGCCTCAATCGGGTGTGGCTTGATAGACAGGGCGTTTACACCCAAAATACTCCCTGCATATGTATTTTATCTGCTAAAGTCAGTTGGCTCTGTTAAAACCTTCTGTGTTCTTTTTATTTAAAAAAAAAGAAAGAAATAGAAGGAACCAGGAATTCAGTGGTAGGGTATTTTTTGCTGGGAGAAAAGTATATAAGGAAGGAAAAAGGAATGGAAAGAGTAAAATTGCAAAGAGAAAGGAAAATGACAGATAAGCCCAAGAGCTAAAAAAAACAACCCACCCTTGGATGTTTTTTGATGGGCACAGAACAAGATGTTATAAAAGTTGCATCAAATGAAGAGCTGCCCATTCTTCAGATTTGCCTACTTCTGCTGAGAGAGGAGAAAGGGAAAGGAATACAGGCAGAGCTCGAACTTACAGCAGTTCATTTAGTGACTGTTCAATGTTACAACGGCACTGAAAAAAGGGACTTGGGACCGTTTTTCACACTTGGGACCGTCACAGCATCCCCACGGTCATCGTGTTGCTAATTTAACAATTGCTGTGATTCGCTTAACAAATGTGGCAAGAAAAATAGTAAAATGGGGCAAAACTCACTTAAGAAATTTCTCACTTAGCGACATAAATTCTGGGCTGAATTGTAGTCATAAATCAAGGACTACCTGTAATCCTGCTTTAAATTCGGAAAGATTTTTTCTTGAAAAAAATATCCAAAAAGAAAACCAACTCCCCTTCTCAAAACCCCAAAGTTATTTAGGAAGGGAAGGAGGAAGGGAGGAAGGAAGGAAAAAGGCCCAATAAAGATGGTGTGTTGAATCGCAGTTCTATATATGAAATATCCAGATGTTGAATGGGAACTGGATTGTGGCCATTTCTAAAAATAAGTCAGAAATTCCTTTGACACCCAAAGTGGTAAATGAGGAAGTAAAGAAGAAATCAGAAATTGGAACTGCTTAGAAAAAAGAACAACCTTTCATAATGTTATTGACTGAACTGTCATACCATAAGCGACTTGCATCTCTACTGATTTTAATTTTTGCACCCGTATCATATGCTTTTATTTGGGGGTAATCCAGCTGGTTTTTCTATTTCCACCCAAAAAGCTGTTCGTTATTTCTTCAAATTATTGTTTATTCACTCTCAGCTCCACCTAGCAAACCACCTCCTTAATGCCAGGAACGGAGGTCAACGGATGTCTAGTATTATGTCTAGTATAGTAACGAATGTCTAAATTCTCTGTCAGAGGCAAGTATGCCATGAACCATATGGCACAACCGCTTTATGGCTGTGCTCAGAACCAAGGGAACCCATTCACTTTTTCAACTGCCCAGATCAGCCATCTGCTGGATGGAAACCAGCAGCTGTCTCAAAGCTGCTAGGTCTTGAAGACAATGAATGCAATGGAGGAGTTGGGGGGGAATAGGCAGTGAGGCTTATGTCATGCAGAGCCTATAAGCTTTAGAGGTCCCATGCCAACTTACATCCTAAAGTAATATGCAAACAGTCACAGAAGTGCCTTCTGTGCTTGCATTATTAAATTATGCCCCAATTAGAGTGACAAGGAACACGTTTAAACTTTTGACTGTTATTTACAATACAAGTAATAGCAATAGCATTCAGATTTATGCACTGCTTCACAGTGCTTTTACAGCCCTCTCTGAGTCAGCCTTTTGCTCCCAACAAGTTTAGGTCCTCATTTTTCCCTCCTTGAAAGGAAGGAAGGCTGAGTCAACTTGGAGCCTGTTGGGATTCAAACTGCCAAGTTGCAGTCAGCTGGCAGTCAGCAGAAGTAACCTGCAGTACTGCACTCTAACCACTGCGCCACCGCGGCTCATTACGACAGTTCGCTTAGTGAATTGTTTCGGCCTCATTTCTGTAATATGTGAATTTGAATCCTAACTACTCTATAAATTGTAACAAATCAAACTTAGTGCCATTCTATCTCAATAATAATTTTGATCTGTAGCAGAATTATGGTTTTAGGTTATATGTTCGGACTCCTTTGCTTCTCTTAGCATGAAGATTCCTAGGAAGCTTTTTCAGCCGGGTGAATTTGAACTTATGTCTAATTTTGACACAAATCAAAGAGGATACACAGTAGATGGTTCCAGTATTTCTTGGAGTAACTGGGACAAAAGAAAGGAAATTTGGATTATTTTAAGACCAAGGTTCATTTGCCTTTTAAAACAACTTTCCAATAACCCCATTCTCTTTGTCAACGAAGAACTTTGTTCTCTTTGTTCTGGGAACTGAAGTCCACAAATCTGAAAACAGCTGAGGTTGAGAAATCTTGATCTAGAGGATTGTTAACATGTCTTTGGATCAATCATTTCTGGTTAAAGATACATATGTTCTGTTTGGCTACATCCCCAGCATTTGGAATCTGTTAAAGATAGCAAGAATAGCATTTTTTCCCTCACAGACAAGGAATTGCCAAAGGGAATATTATACAACTTTGGAAGGATAAATCTATGCCTCATTCGTGGCAACAGATTCCAATCTGTAAGATCTCTCCTTCCCCCCACCCCAAATAAAAGACAACAAATAGGATTTTCAAGCAGACTGGGTTTTTTTTTTTTAGTGTTCATCAGATAAATTTCTAGAACCATTCCTTCCTTCCTTTTTTTTTTTTGTCTGTATATAAAGTAAATGTTACCTTATTTTGTTAAATAATTTATGGCTGCATTTGTTTTTCAACAAAAAAAAAAAAATCCCACCGGGTATACATGCATACCCATTGTGCCTTTTCCTTTTATGGTAAAGCAAATGTTATGGAGAGCATAGAAAGAGAATAAGAATTTAAGAAATTAAAGGCATGAGACATGGAGGGGGCGGGAAGGAGGAGGAA